>NW_027039092.1:30000-47286 GCF_034236695.1 Oncorhynchus nerka
CTGTTAGACAGGGGCTGTGTGTCTCTCTCTGTTAGACAGGGGCTGTGTAGTTCTCTCTCTGTAAGACAGGGGCTGTGTGTTTCTCTCTCTGTTAGACAGGGGCTGTGTGTTTCTCTCTCTGTTAGACAGGGGCTGTGTAGTTCTCTCTCTGTTAGACAGGGACTGTGTAGTTCTCTCTCTGTTAGACAGGGGCTGTGTGTTTCTCTCTCTGTTAGACAGGGGCTGTGTGTTTCTCTCTCTGTAAGACAGGGGCTGTGTTTCTCTCTCTGTTAGACGGGGACTGTGTGTTTCTCTCTCTGTTAGACAGGGGCTGTGTTTCTCTCTCTGTTAGACAGGGACTGTGTGTTTCTCTCTCTGTTAGACAGGGACTGTGTGTTTCTCTCTCTGTAAGACAGGGGCTGTGTGTTTCTCTCTCTGTTAGACAGGGGCTGTGTGTCTCTCTCTGTTAGACAGGGACTGTGTGTTTCTCTCTCTGTTAGACAGGGGCTGTGTGTTTCTCTCTCTGTTAGACAGGGGCTGTGTTTCTCTCTCTGTTAGACAGGGACTGTGTGTTTCTCTCTCTGTTAGACAGGGGCTGTGTAGTTCTCTCTCTGTTAGACAGGGGCTGTGTGTCTCTCTCTGTAAGACAGGGGCTGTGTAGTTCTCTCTCTGTTAGACAGGGACTGTGTGTTTCTCTCTCTGTTAGACAGGGGCTGTGTAGTTCTCTCTCTGTTAGACAGGGGCTGTGTGTTTCTCTCTCTGTTAGACAGGGACTGTGTAGTTCTCTCTCTTTTAGACAGGGGCTGTGTAGTTCTCTCTCTGTTAGACAGGGGCTGTGTAGTTCTCTCTCTTTTAGACAGGGGCTGTGTAGTTCTCTCTCTGTTAGACAGGGGCTGTGTAGTTCTCTCTCTTTTAGACAGGGGCTGTGTAGTTCTCTCTCTGTTAGACAGGGGCTGTGTGTTTCTCTCTCTGTTAGACAGGGGCTGTGTGTTTCTCTCTCTGTTAGACAGGGGTGTTGTGTCTCTCTCTCTGTTAGACAGGGGCTGTGTGTTTCTCTCTCTGTTAGACAGGGGCTGTGTGTTTCTCTCTCTGTAAGACAGGGGCTGTGTGTTTCTCTCTCTGTAAGACAGGGGCTGTGTGTTTATCTCTCTTTTAGACAGGGACTGTGTGTTTCTCTCTCTGTAAGACAGGGGCTGTTTGTTTATCTCTCTTTTAGACAGGGGCTGTGTAGTTCTCTCTCTGTTAGACAGGGACTGTCTGTTTCTCTCTCTGTTAGACAGGGGCTGTGTGTTTCTCTCTCTGTTAGACAGGGTCTGTGTGTTTCTCTCTCTGTTAGACAGGGGCTGTGTGTTTCTCTCTCTGTTAGACAGGGGCTGTGTAGTTCTCTTTCTGTTAGACAGGGGCTGTGTAGTTCTCTCTCTGTTAGAGAGGGGCTGTGTAGTTCTCTCTCTGTTAGAGAGGGGCTGTGTAGTTCTCTCTCTGTTAGACAGGGACTGTGTAGTTCTCTCTCTTTTAGACAGGGACTGTGTAGTTCTCTCTCTGTTAGACAGGGGCTGTGTGTTTCTCTCTATTTTAGACAGGGGCTGTGTAGTTCTCTCTCTGTTAGACAGGGACTGTGTAGTTCTCTCTCTTTTAGACAGGGACTGTGTAGTTCTCTTTCTGTTAGACAGGGCTGTGTAGTTCTCTTTCTGTTAGACAGGGGCTGTGTAGTTCTCTTTCTGTTAGACAGGGGCTGTGTAGTTCTCTTTCTGTTAGACAGGGGCTGTGTAGTTCTCTTTCTGTTAGACAGGGGCTGTGTAGTTCTCTTTCTGTTAGACAGGGGCTGTGTAGTTCTCTCTCTGTTAGACAGGGACTGTGTAGTTCTCTCTCTTTTAGACAGGGACTGTGTAGTTCTCTCTCTGTTAGACAGGGGCTGTGTGGTTCTCTCTCTGTAAGACAGGGGCTGTGTGTTTCTCTCTCTTTTAGACAGGGGCTGTGTGTTTATCTCTCTTTTAGACAGGGACTGTGTAGTTCTCTCTCTGTTAGACAGGGACTGTGTGTTTCTCTCTCTGTTAGACAGGGACTGTGTTTATCTCTCTGTTAGACAGGGGCTGTGTGTTTCTCTCTGTTAGACAGGGACTGTGTGTTTCTCTCTGTTAGACAGGGACTGTGTTTTATCTCTCTGTTAGACAGGGACTGTGTTTATCTCTCTGTTAGACAGGGGCTGTGTGTTTCTCTCTGTAAGACAGGGGCTGTGTAGTTCTCTCTCTGTTAGACAGGGGCTGTGTGGTTCTCTCTCTGTTAGACAGGGACTGTGTGTTTCTCTCTCTGTTAGACAGGAACTGTGTAGTTATCTCTCTGTAAGACAGGGGCTTTGTGTTTCTCTGTTAGACAGGGGCTGTGTAGTTCTCTCTCTGTTAGACAGGGGCTGTGTGTTTCTCTCTTTTTAGACAGGGGCTGTGTAGTTCTCTCTGTTAGACAGGGGCTGTGTAGTTCTCTCTCTGTTAGACAGGGGCTGTGTGTTTCTCTCTGTTAGACAGGGCTGTGTAGTTCTCTTTCTGTTAGACAGGGGCTGTGTAGTTCTCTCTCTGTTAGAGAGGGGCTGTGTTCTCTCTCTGTTAGAGAGGGGCTGTGTAGTTCTCTCTCTGTTAGACAGGGACTGTGTAGTTCTCTCTCTTTAGACAGGGACTGTGTAGTTCTCTCTCTGTTAGACAGGGGCTGTGTGTTTCTCTCTATTTTAGACAGGGGCTGTGTAGTTCTCTCTCTGTTAGACAGGGACTGTGTAGTTCTCTCTCTTTTAGACAGGACTGTGTAGTTCTCTTTCTGTTAGACAGGGGCTGTGTAGTTCTCTTTCTGTTAGACAGGGGCTGTGTAGTTCTCTTTCTGTTAGACAGGGGCTGTGTAGTTCTCTTTCTGTTAGACAGGGGCTGTGTAGTTCTCTTTCTGTTAGACAGGGGCTGTGTAGTTCTCTTTCTGTTAGACAGGGGCTGTGTAGTTCTCTTTCTGTTAGACAGGGGCTGTGTAGTTCTCTCTCTGTTAGACAGGGACTGTGTAGTTCTCTCTCTTTTAGACAGGGACTGTGTAGTTCTATCTCTGTTAGACAGGGGCTGTGTGGTTCTCTCTCTTAAGACAGGGGCTGTGTGTTTCTCTCTCTTTTAGACAGGGGCTGTGTGTTTATCTCTCTTTTAGACAGGGACTGTGTAGTTCTCTCTCTGTTAGACAGGGACTGTGTGTTTCTCTCTCTGTTAGACAGGGACTGTGTTTATCTCTCTGTTAGACAGGGGCTGTGTGTTTCTCTCTGTTAGACAGGGACTGTGTGTTTCTCTCTGTTAGACAGGGACTGTGTTTATCTCTGTTAGACAGGGGCTGTGTGTTTCTCTCTGTAAGACAGGGGCTGTGTAGTTCTCTCTCTGTTAGACAGGGGCTGTGTGGTTCTCTCTGTTAGACAGGGACTGTGTGTTTCTCTCTCTTTAGACAGGGACTGTGTAGTTATCTCTCTGTAAGACAGGGGCTTTGTTTGTTAGACAGGGGCTGTGTAGTTCTCTCTCTGTTAGACAGGGGCTGTGTGTTTCTCTCTTTTTAGTGTGTAGTTCTCTCTCTGTTAGACAGGGGCTGTGTAGTTCTCTCTCTGTCTGTTAGTTCTCTCTCTGTTAGACAGGGGCTGTGTAGTTCTCTCTCTGTTAGACAGGGGCTGTGTGTTTCTCTCTCTTTTAGACAGGGGCTGTGTTTCTCTCTCTGTTAGACAGGGGCTGTGTGTTCTCTCTCTGTTAGACAGGGGCTGTGTAGTTCTCTCTCTGTTAGACAGGGGCTGTGTAGTTCTCTCTGTTAGACAGGGGCTGTGTAGTTCTCTCTCTGTTAGACAGGGACTGTGTAGTTCTCTCTCTGTTAGACAGGGCTGTGTAGTTCTCTCTCTGTTAGACAGGGACTGTGTAGTTCTCTCTCTGTTAGACAGGGACTGTGTGTTTCTCTCTCTGTTAGACAGGGCTGTGTGTTTTCTCTCTGTTAGACAGGGACTGTGTATCTCTCTGTTAGACAGGGGTTGTGTGTTTCTCTCTCTGTAAGACAGGGGCTCTGTGTTTCTCTCTGTTAGACAGGGGCTGTGTGTTTCTCTCTGTTAGACAGGGGCTGTGTGTTTCTCTCTCTGTTCAGGGACTCTCTCTGTTAGACAGGGACTAAGTAGTTCTCTCTGTTAGACAGGGGCTGTGTGTTTCTCTCTCTGTTAGACAGGGACTGTGTAGTTCTCTCTCTGTTAGACAGGGGTTGTGTAGTTCTCTTTCTGTTAGACAGGGGCTGTGTAGTTCTCTTTCTGTTAGACAGGGGCTGTGTAGTTCTCTTTCTGTTAGACAGGGGCTGTGTAGTTCTCTTTCTGTTAGACAGGGGCTGTGTAGTTCTCTTTCTGTTAGACAGGGGCTGTGTAGTTCTCTTTCTGTTAGACAGGGGCTGTGTAGTTCTCTCTCTGTTAGACAGGGACTGTGTAGTTCTCTCTCTTTTAGACAGGGACTGTGTAGTTCTCTCTCTGTTAGACAGGGGCTGTGTGGTTCTCTCTCTGTAAGACAGGGGCTGTGTGTTTCTCTCTCTTTTAGACAGGGGCTGTGTGTTTATCTCTCTTTTAGACAGGGACTGTGTAGTTCTCTCTCTGTTAGACAGGGACTGTGTGTTTCTCTCTCTGTTAGACAGGGACTGTGTTTATCTCTCTGTTAGACAGGGGCTGTGTGTTTCTCTCTGTTAGACAGGGACTGTGTGTTTCTCTCTCTGTTAGACAGGGACTGTGTTTATCTCTCTGTTAGACAGGGACTGTGTTTATCTCTCTGTTAGACAGGGGCTGTGTGTTTCTCTCTGTAAGACAGGGGCTGTGTAGTTCTCTCTCTGTTAGACAGGGGCTGTGTGGTTCTCTCTCTGTTAGACAGGGACTGTGTGTTTCTCTCTCTGTTAGACAGGAACTGTGTAGTTATCTCTCTGTAAGACAGGGGCTTTGTGTTTCTCTCTCTGTTAGACAGGGGCTGTGTAGTTCTCTCTCTGTTAGACAGGGGCTGTGTGTTTCTCTCTCTTTTAGACAGGGGCTGTGTAGTTCTCTCTCTGTTAGACAGGGGCTGTGTAGTTCTCTCTCTGTTAGACAGGGGCTGTGTGTTTCTCTCTCTGTTAGACAGGGGCTGTGTAGTTCTCTTTCTGTTAGACAGGGGCTGTGTAGTTCTCTCTCTGTTAGAGAGGGGCTGTGTAGTTCTCTCTCTGTTAGAGAGGGGCTGTGTAGTTCTCTCTCTGTTAGACAGGGACTGTGTAGTTCTCTCTCTTTTAGACAGGGACTGTGTAGTTCTCTCTCTGTTAGACAGGGGCTGTGTGTTTCTCTCTATTTTAGACAGGGGCTGTGTAGTTCTCTCTCTGTTAGACAGGGACTGTGTAGTTCTCTCTCTTTTAGACAGGGACTGTGTAGTTCTCTTTCTGTTAGACAGGGGCTGTGTAGTTCTCTTTCTGTTAGACAGGGGCTGTGTAGTTCTCTTTCTGTTAGACAGGGGCTGTGTAGTTCTCTTTCTGTTAGACAGGGGCTGTGTAGTTCTCTTTCTGTTAGACAGGGGCTGTGTAGTTCTCTTTCTGTTAGACAGGGGCTGTGTAGTTCTCTTTCTGTTAGACAGGGGCTGTGTAGTTCTCTCTCTGTTAGACAGGGACTGTGTAGTTCTCTCTCTTTTAGACAGGGACTGTGTAGTTCTCTCTCTGTTAGACAGGGGCTGTGTGGTTCTCTCTCTGTAAGACAGGGGCTGTGTGTTTCTCTCTCTTTTAGACAGGGGCTGTGTGTTTATCTCTCTTTTAGACAGGGACTGTGTAGTTCTCTCTCTGTTAGACAGGGACTGTGTGTTTCTCTCTCTGTTAGACAGGGACTGTGTTTATCTCTCTGTTAGACAGGGGCTGTGTGTTTCTCTCTGTTAGACAGGGACTGTGTGTTTCTCTCTCTGTTAGACAGGGACTGTGTTTATCTCTCTGTTAGACAGGGGCTGTGTGTTTCTCTCTGTAAGACAGGGGCTGTGTAGTTCTCTCTCTGTTAGACAGGGGCTGTGTGGTTCTCTCTCTGTTAGACAGGGACTGTGTGTTTCTCTCTCTGTTAGACAGGAACTGTGTAGTTATCTCTCTGTAAGACAGGGGCTTTGTGTTTCTCTCTCTGTTAGACAGGGGCTGTGTAGTTCTCTCTCTGTTAGACAGGGGCTGTGTGTTTCTCTCTCTTTTAGACAGGGGCTGTGTAGTTCTCTCTCTGTTAGACAGGGGCTGTGTAGTTCTCTCTCTGTAAGACAGGGGCTGTGTAGTTCTCTCTCTGTTAGACAGGGGCTGTGTAGTTCTCTCTCTGTTAGACAGGGGCTGTGTGTTTCTCTCTCTTTTAGACAGGGGCTGTGTAGTTCTCTCTCTGTTAGACAGGGGCTGTGTAGTTCTCTCTCTGTTAGACAGGGGCTGTGTAGTTCTCTCTGTTAGACAGGGGCTGTGTAGTTCTCTCTCTGTTAGACAGGGGCTGTGTAGTTCTCTCTCTGTTAGACAGGGACTGTGTAGTTCTCTCTCTGTTAGACAGGGGCTGTGTAGTTCTCTCTGTTAGACAGGGACTGTGTAGTTCTCTCTGTTAGACAGGGACTGTGTGTTTCTCTCTCTGTTAGACAGGGGCTGTGTGTTTTCTCTCTGTTAGACAGGGACTGTGTAGTTATCTCTCTGTTAGACAGGGGTTGTGTGTTTCTCTCTCTGTAAGACAGGGGCTCTGTGTTTCTCTCTCTGTTAGACAGGGGCTGTGTGTTTCTCTCTCTGTTAGACAGGGGCTGTGTGTTTCTCTCTCTGTTAGACAGGGACTAAGTAGTTCTCTCTCTGTTAGACAGGGACTAAGTAGTTCTCTCTCTGTTAGACAGGGGCTGTGTGTTTCTCTCTCTGTTAGACAGGGACTGTGTAGTTCTCTCTCTGTTAGACAGGGGTTGTGTGTTTCTCTCTCTGTTAGACAGGGGCTGTGTAGTTCTCTCTCTGTTAGACAGGGGCTGTGTGTTTCTCTCTCTGTTAGACAGGGGCTGTGTGTTTCTCTCTCTGTTAGACAGGGCTGTGTGTTTCTCTCTGTAAGACAGGGGCTGTGTCTCTCTCTGTTAGACAGGGGCTGTGTGTTTCTCTCTCTGTTAGACAGGGGCTGTGTGTTTCTCTCTGTAAGACAGGGGCTGTGTTTCTCTCTGTTAGACAGGGGCTGTGTGTTTCTCTCTCTGTTAGACAGGGGCTGTGTGTCTCTCTCTGTAAGACAGGGGCTGAGTGTCTCTCTCTGTTAGACAGGGACTGTGTAGTTCTCTCTCTGTTAGACAGGGACTGTGTAGTTCTCTCTCTGTAAGACAGGGGCTGTGTTTCTCTCTCTGTTAGACAGGGGCTGTGTGTTTCTCTCTCTGTTAGACAGGGACTGTGTAGTTCTCTCTCTTTTAGACAGGGGCTGTGTGTTTCTCTCTCTGTAAGACAGGGGCTGTTTGTTTATCTCTCTTTTAGACAGGGGCTGTGTAGTTCTCTCTCTGTTAGACAGGGGCTGTTTGTTTATCTCTCTTTTAGACAGGGGCTGTGTGTTTCTCTCTCTGTAAGACAGGGGCTGTTTGTTTATCTCTCTTTTAGACAGGGACTGTGTAGTTCTCTCTCTGTTAGACAGGGACTGTCTGTTTCTCTCTCTGTTAGACAGGGGCTGTCTTTTTCTCTCTGTTAGACAGGGGCTGTGTTTCTCTCTCTGTAAGACAGGGTCTGTGTGTTTCTCTCTCTGTTAGACATAGGCTGTGTAGTTCTCTCTGTTAGAGAGGGGCTGTTTGTTTATCTCTCTTTTAGACAGGGGCTGTCTTTTTCTCTCTGTTAGACAGGGGCTGTGTGTTTCTCTCTCTGTAAGACAGGGTCTGTGTGTTTCTCTCTCTGTTAGACATAGGCTGTGTAGTTCTCTTTCTGTTAGACAGGGGCTGTGTAGTTCTCTCTCTGTTAGAGAGGGGCTGTGTAGTTCTCTCTCTGTTAGACAGGGGCTGTGTAGTTCTCTCTCTGTTAGACAGGGGCTGTGTGTTTCTCTCTCTGTTAGACAGGGGCTGTGTGTTTCTCTCTCTTTTAGACAGGGACTGTGTAGTTCTCTCTCTGTTAGACAGGGGCTGTGTGTTTCTCTCTCTGTTAGACAGGGGCTGTGTGGTTCTCTCTCTGTTAGACAGGGGCTGTGTAGTTCTCTCTCTGTAAGACAGGGGCTGTGTTTATCTCTCTGTTAGACAGGGGCTGTGTAGTTCTCTCTCTGTTAGACAGGGACTGTGTGTTTCTCTCTCTGTTAGACAAAGACTGTGTAGTTCTCTCTCTGTTAGACAGGGGCTGTGTGTTTCTCTCTCTTTTAGACAGGGACTGTGTAGTTTTCTCTATGTTAGACATGGGCTGTGTGTTTCTCTCTCTGTTAGACAGGGGCTGTGTGGTTCTCTCTCTGTTAGACAGGGGCTGTGTGTTTCTCTCTCTGTAAGACAGGGACTGTGTGTTTCTCTCTGTTAGACAGGGGCTGTGTGTTTCTCTCTGTTAGACAGGGACTGTGTGTTTCTCTCTGTTAGACAGGGGCTGTGTGTTTCTCTCTCTGTTAGACAGGGACTGTGTGTTTCTCTCTCTGTTAGACAGGGACTGTGTGTTTCTCTCTCTGTTAGACAGGGACTGTGTGTTTCTCTCTCTGTTAGACAGGGGCTGTGTGTTTCTCTCTCTGTTAGACAGGGGCTGTGTGTTTCTCTCTGTTAGACAGGGACTGTGTGTTTCTCTCTCTGTTAGACAGGGACTGTGTGTTTCTCTCTCTGTTAGACAGGGGCTGTGTGTTTCTCTCTGTTAGACAGGGACTGTGTGTTTCTCTCTCTGTTAGACAGGGGCTGTGTGTTTCTCTCTCTGTTAGACAGGGGCTGTGTGTTTCTCTCTCTGTAAGACAGGGGCTGTGTGTTTATCTCTCTTTTAGACAGGGGCTGTGTGGTTCTCTCTCTGTAAGACAGGGGCTGTGTGTTTCTCTCTCTGTTAGACAGGGGCTGTGTGTTTCTCTCTGTTAGACAGGGGCTGTGTGGTTCTCTCTCTGTAAGACAGGGGCTGTGTGTTTCTCTCTCTGTTAGACAGGGACTGTGTGTTTCTCTCTCTGTTAGACAGGGGCTGTGTGTTTCTCTCTCTGTTAGACAGGGACTGTGTGTTTCTCTCTCTGTTAGACAGGGGCTGTGTGTTTCTCTCTCTGTTAGACAGGGACTGTGTGTTTCTCTCTCTGTAAGACAGGGGCTGTGTGTTTCTCTCTCTGTAAGACAGGGGCTGTGTGTTTATCTCTCTTTTAGACAGTGGCTGTGTGGTTCTCTCTCTGTAAGACAGGGGCTGTGTGTTTCTCTCTCTGTTAGACAGGGGCTGTGTGTTTCTCTCTCTGTTAGACAGGGGCTGTGTGGTTCTCTCTCTGTAAGACAGGGGCTGTGTGTTTCTCTCTCTGTTAGACAGGGGCTGTGTGTTTCTCTCTCTGTAAGACAGGGGCTGTGTAGTTCTCTCTCTGTTAGACAGGGGCTGTGTGTTTATCTCTCTGTTAGACAGGGACTGTGTAGTTCTCTCTCTGTTAGACAGGGGCTGTGTGGTTCTCTCTCTGTAAGACAGGGGCTGTGTGTTTCTCTCTCTGTTAGATAGGGGCTTTGTGTTTCTCTCTCTGTTAGACAGGGGCTTTGTGTTTCTCTCTCTGTAAGACAGGGACTGTGTAGTTCTCTCTCTGTTAGACAGGGGCTGTGTGGTTCTCTCTCTGTAAGACAGGGGCTGTGTAGTTCTCTCTCTGTTAGACAGGGGCTGTGTAGTTCTCTCTCTGTTAGACAGGGGCTTTGTAGTTCTCTTTCTGTTAGACAGGGGCTGTGTTTCTCTCTCTGTAAGACAGGGGCTGTGTAGTTCTCTCTCTGTTAGACAGGGGCTGTGTAGTTCTCTCTCTGTTAGACAGGGGCTGTTTGTTTCTCTCTCTGTTAGACAGGGGCTGTGTGTTTCTCTCTCTGTTAGACAGGGGCTGTGTGTTTCTCTCTCTGTTAGACAGGGACTGTGTGTTTCTCTCTCTGTAAGACAGGGACTGTGTGTTTCTCTCTCTGTTAGACAGGGACTGTGTGGTTCTCTCTCTGTTAGACAGGGGCTGTGTAGTTCTCTCTCTGTTAGACAGGGGCTGTGTAGTTCTCTCTCTGTTAGACAGGGACTGTGTAGTTCTCTCTCTGTTAGACAGGGACTGTGTGTTTCTCTCTCTGTTAGACAGGGACTGTGTTTATCTCTCTGTTAGACAGGGGCTGTGTGTTTCTCTCTGTTAGACAGGGACTGTGTGTTTCTCTCTCTGTTAGACAGGGACTGTGTTTATCTCTCTGTTAGACAGGGGCTGTGTGTTTCTCTCTGTAAGACAGGGGCTGTGTAGTTCTCTCTCTGTTAGACAGGGGCTGTGTGGTTCTCTCTCTGTTAGACAGGGACTGTGTGTTTCTCTCTCTGTTAGACAGGAACTGTGTAGTTATCTCTCTGTAAGACAGGGGCTTTGTGTTTCTCTCTCTGTTAGACAGGGGCTGTGTAGTTCTCTCTCTGTTAGACAGGGGCTGTGTGTTTCTCTCTCTTTTAGACAGGGGCTGTGTAGTTCTCTCTCTGTTAGACAGGGGCTGTGTAGTTCTCTCTCTGTAAGACAGGGGCTGTGTAGTTCTCTCTCTGTTAGACAGGGGCTGTGTAGTTCTCTCTCTGTTAGACAGGGGCTGTGTGTTTCTCTCTCTTTTAGACAGGGGCTGTGTAGTTCTCTCTCTGTTAGACAGGGGCTGTGTAGTTCTCTCTCTGTTAGACAGGGGCTGTGTAGTTCTCTCTCTGTTAGACAGGGGCTGTGTAGTTCTCTCTCTGTTAGACAGGGGCTGTGTAGTTCTCTCTCTGTTAGACAGGGACTGTGTAGTTCTCTCTCTGTTAGACAGGGGCTGTGTAGTTCTCTCTCTGTTAGACAGGGACTGTGTAGTTCTCTCTCTGTTAGACAGGGACTGTGTGTTTCTCTCTCTGTTAGACAGGGGCTGTGTGTTTTCTCTCTGTTAGACAGGGACTGTGTAGTTATCTCTCTGTTAGACAGGGGTTGTGTGTTTCTCTCTCTGTAAGACAGGGGCTCTGTGTTTCTCTCTCTGTTAGACAGGGGCTGTGTGTTTCTCTCTCTGTTAGACAGGGGCTGTGTGTTTCTCTCTCTGTTAGACAGGGACTAAGTAGTTCTCTCTCTGTTAGACAGGGACTAAGTAGTTCTCTCTCTGTTAGACAGGGGCTGTGTGTTTCTCTCTCTGTTAGACAGGGACTGTGTAGTTCTCTCTCTGTTAGACAGGGGTTGTGTGTTTCTCTCTCTGTTAGACAGGGGCTGTGTAGTTCTCTCTCTGTTAGACAGGGGCTGTGTGTTTCTCTCTCTGTTAGACAGGGGCTGTGTGTTTCTCTCTCTGTTAGACAGGGGCTGTGTGTTTCTCTCTGTAAGACAGGGGCTGTGTGTCTCTCTCTGTTAGACAGGGGCTGTGTGTTTCTCTCTCTGTTAGACAGGGGCTGTGTGTTTCTCTCTGTAAGACAGGGGCTGTGTTTCTCTCTCTGTTAGACAGGGGCTGTGTGTTTCTCTCTCTGTTAGACAGGGGCTGTGTGTTTCTCTCTGTAAGACAGGGGCTGTGTGTCTCTCTCTGTTAGACAGGGACTGTGTAGTTCTCTCTCTGTTAGACAGGGACTGTGTAGTTCTCTCTCTGTAAGACAGGGGCTGTGTTTCTCTCTCTGTTAGACAGGGGCTGTGTGTTTCTCTCTCTGTTAGACAGGGACTGTGTAGTTCTCTCTCTTTTAGACAGGGGCTGTGTGTTTCTCTCTCTGTAAGACAGGGGCTGTTTGTTTATCTCTCTTTTAGACAGGGGCTGTGTAGTTCTCTCTCTGTTAGACAGGGGCTGTTTGTTTATCTCTCTTTTAGACAGGGGCTGTGTGTTTCTCTCTCTGTAAGACAGGGGCTGTTTGTTTATCTCTCTTTTAGACAGGGACTGTGTAGTTCTCTCTCTGTTAGACAGGGACTGTCTGTTTCTCTCTCTGTTAGACAGGGGCTGTCTTTTTCTCTCTCTGTTAGACAGGGGCTGTGTGTTTCTCTCTCTGTAAGACAGGGTCTGTGTGTTTCTCTCTCTGTTAGACATAGGCTGTGTAGTTCTCTCTCTGTTAGAGAGGGGCTGTTTGTTTATCTCTCTTTTAGACAGGGGCTGTCTTTTTCTCTCTCTGTTAGACAGGGGCTGTGTGTTTCTCTCTCTGTAAGACAGGGTCTGTGTGTTTCTCTCTCTGTTAGACATAGGCTGTGTAGTTCTCTTTCTGTTAGACAGGGGCTGTGTAGTTCTCTCTCTGTTAGAGAGGGGCTGTGTAGTTCTCTCTCTGTTAGACAGGGGCTGTGTAGTTCTCTCTCTGTTAGACAGGGGCTGTGTGTTTCTCTCTCTGTTAGACAGGGGCTGTGTGTTTCTCTCTCTTTTAGACAGGGACTGTGTAGTTCTCTCTCTGTTAGACAGGGGCTGTGTGTTTCTCTCTCTGTTAGACAGGGGCTGTGTGGTTCTCTCTCTGTTAGACAGGGGCTGTGTAGTTCTCTCTCTGTAAGACAGGGGCTGTGTTTATCTCTCTGTTAGACAGGGGCTGTGTAGTTCTCTCTCTGTTAGACAGGGACTGTGTGTTTCTCTCTCTGTTAGACAAAGACTGTGTAGTTCTCTCTCTGTTAGACAGGGGCTGTGTGTTTCTCTCTCTTTTAGACAGGGACTGTGTAGTTTTCTCTATGTTAGACATGGGCTGTGTGTTTCTCTCTCTGTTAGACAGGGGCTGTGTGGTTCTCTCTCTGTTAGACAGGGGCTGTGTGTTTCTCTCTCTGTAAGACAGGGACTGTGTGTTTCTCTCTCTGTTAGACAGGGGCTGTGTGTTTCTCTCTCTGTTAGACAGGGACTGTGTGTTTCTCTCTCTGTTAGACAGGGGCTGTGTGTTTCTCTCTCTGTTAGACAGGGACTGTGTGTTTCTCTCTCTGTTAGACAGGGACTGTGTGTTTCTCTCTCTGTTAGACAGGGACTGTGTGTTTCTCTCTGTTAGACAGGGGCTGTGTGTTTCTCTCTGTTAGACAGGGGCTGTGTGTTTCTCTCTGTTAGACAGGGACTGTGTGTTTCTCTCTCTGTTAGACAGGGACTGTGTGTTTCTCTCTCTGTTAGACAGGGGCTGTGTGTTTCTCTCTCTGTTAGACAGGGACTGTGTGTTTCTCTCTCTGTTAGACAGGGGCTGTGTGTTTCTCTCTCTGTTAGACAGGGGCTGTGTGTTTCTCTCTCTGTAAGACAGGGGCTGTGTGTTTATCTCTCTTTTAGACAGGGGCTGTGTGGTTCTCTCTCTGTAAGACAGGGGCTGTGTGTTTCTCTCTCTGTTAGACAGGGGCTGTGTGTTTCTCTCTCTGTTAGACAGGGGCTGTGTGGTTCTCTCTCTGTAAGACAGGGGCTGTGTGTTTCTCTCTCTGTTAGACAGGGACTGTGTGTTTCTCTCTCTGTTAGACAGGGGCTGTGTGTTTCACTCTCTGTTAGACAGGGACTGTGTGTTTCTCTCTCTGTTAGACAGGGGCTGTGTGTTTCTCTCTCTGTTAGACAGGGACTGTGTGTTTCTCTCTCTGTAAGACAGGGGCTGTGTGTTTATCTCTCTTTTAGACAGTGGCTGTGTGGTTCTCTCTCTGTAAGACAGGGGCTGTGTGTTTCTCTCTCTGTTAGACAGGGGCTGTGTGTTTCTCTCTCTGTTAGACAGGGGCTGTGTGGTTCTCTCTCTGTAAGACAGGGGCTGTGTGTTTCTCTCTCTGTTAGACAGGGGCTGTGTGTTTCTCTCTCTGTAAGACAGGGGCTGTGTAGTTCTCTCTCTGTTAGACAGGGGCTGTGTGTTTATCTCTCTGTTAGACAGGGGCTGTGTAGTTCTCTCTCTGTTAGACAGGGACTGTGTAGTTCTCTCTCTGTTAGACAGGGGCTGTGTAGTTCTCTCTCTGTAAGACAGGGGCTGTGTAGTTCTCTCTCTGTTAGACAGGGGCTGTGTGTTTATCTCTCTTTTAGACAGGGACTGTGTAGTTCTCTCTCTGTTAGACAGGGGCTGTGTGGTTCTCTCTCTGTAAGACAGGGGCTGTGTGTTTCTCTCTCTGTTAGATAGGGGCTTTGTGTTTCTCTCTCTGTTAGACAGGGGCTTTGTGTTTCTCTCTCTGTAAGACAGGGACTGTGTAGTTCTCTCTCTGTTAGACAGGGGCTGTGTGGTTCTCTCTCTGTAAGACAGGGGCTGTGTAGTTCTCTCTCTGTTAGACAGGGGCTGTGTAGTTCTCTCTCTGTTAGACAGGGGCTTTGTAGTTCTCTTTCTGTTAGACAGGGGCTGTGTTTCTCTCTCTGTAAGACAGGGGCTGTGTAGTTCTCTCTCTGTTAGACAGGGGCTGTGTAGTTCTCTCTCTGTTAGACAGGGGCTGTTTGTTTCTCTCTCTGTTAGACAGGGGCTGTGTGTTTCTCTCTCTGTTAGACAGGGGCTGTGTGTTTCTCTCTCTGTTAGACAGGGACTGTGTGTTTCTCTCTCTGTAAGACAGGGACTGTTTGTTTCTCTCTCTGTTAGACAGGGGCTGTGTGTTTCTCTCTCTGTTAGACAGGGGCTGTGTAGTTCTCTTTCTGTTAGACAGGGGCTGTGTGGTTCTCTCTCTGTTAGACAGGGGCTGTGTAGTTCTCTTTCTGTTAGACAGGGACTGTGTGGTTCTCTCTCTGTAAGACAGGGGCTGTGTGTCTCTCTCTCTGTTAGACAGGGACTGTGTGGTTCTCTCTCTGTTAGACAGGGGCTGTGTGGTTCTCTCTCTGTTAGACAGGGGCTGTGTGTTTCTCTCTCTGTTAGACAGGGGCTGTGTGGTTCTCTCTCTGTTAGACAGGGGCTGTGTAGTTCTCTTTCTGTTAGACAGGGGCTGTGTAGTTCTCTCTCTGTTAGACAGGGACTGTGTGTTTCTCTCTCTGTTAGACAGGGGCTGTGTGTTTCTCTCTCTGTAAGACAGGGGCTGTGTGTTTTCTGTCTTTATGACGTGGCCTGTGTTCTAAATGGCACCTCATTCCCTATTTAGTGCACTTCTATGTCAATATAGGGTTTGGTAAGTCTACCTTATGCAGTGTGAGTCAACGTATATTCATTTGTTCTATTTTATTTGACATTGTACATGTCAACACGATGCAAACAGAGGATTCTACTAGGTGAATATATCTGGAAGTTTTGTCTCTCGCTAGACCGCACAAGAACACGCACGCACACACACACACACACAATATCAGCAGAAACAGAGGTGTGCGTGCTCTCTCTATCCTTTTCCCCCCATCTCCTTCATCTTTCACTAAACTACAAATACAATACCGTCTATTGCACAAAAAAATATGTAGGATTTTCATCCCATAGCTTCACGGAGGAGAGAATATTAAAGACTATTAAAGACATTTCTTTTACGTATGTGATCGGGACGACAGTTTATCAAATAAAACCTAGTGGTGTAAACCCTGGAAGAGCCCAACGTGATTAACGAGAGATGAAATACAACCTAGTGGTGTAAACCCTGGAAGAGCCCAACGTGATTAAACACGAGATGAAATACAACCTAGTGGTGTAAACCCTGGAAGAGCCCAACGTGATTAACACGAGATGAAATACAACCTAGTGGTGTAAACCCTGGAAGAGCCCAACGTGATTAACGAGAGATGAAATACAACCTAGTGGTGTAAACCCTGGAAGAGCCGAACGTGATTAACGAGAGATGAAATACAACCTAGTGGTGTAAACCCTGGAAGAGCCCAACGTGATTAAACACGAGATGAAATACAACCTAGTGGTGTAAACCCTGGAAGAGCCCAACGTGATTAACACGAGATGAAATACAACCTAGTGGTGTAAACCCTGGAAGAGCCCAACGTGATTAACACGAGATGAAATACAACCTAGTGGTGTAAACCCTGGAAGAGCCCAACGTGATTAAACACGAGATGAAATACAACCTAGTGGTGTAAACCCTGGAAGAGCCCAACGTGATTAAACACGAGATGAAATACAACCAAGTGGTGTAAACCCTGGAAGAGCCCAACGTGATTAACACGAGATGAAATACAACCAAGTGGTGTAAACCCTGGAAGAGCCCAACGTGATTAACACGAGATGAAATACAACCAAGTGGTGTAAACCCTGGAAGAGCCCAACGTGATTAACACGAGATGAAATACAACCAAGTGGTGTAAACCCTGCAAGAGCCCAACGTGATTAAACACGAGATGAAATACAACCTAGTGGTGTAAACCCTGGAAGAGCCCAACGTGATTAAACACGAGATGAAATACAACCTAGTGGTGTAAACCCTGGAAGAGCCCAACGTGATTAACACGAGATGAAATACAACCTAGTGTTTCTGTTTGAAGTCAAAGCCTTTGCTTCAGAAAGCCGCTACTCGCTCATCGCTGAAGAAACTTCTAATGGGAATTTGAAAAGCTTTTGTATTTTGATCAAAATGGAGTCGTTAATGTAACGGCAGGTAATTAAAACAAGAGGACAAAAGAGAGGGACAGATAGAGAGATTAAGACTGAAAAAGTGAACGAGAGAGAGCGAATTAATAGAAGAGAGAGGATAGAGAGAGAAAGAGGAAAGAGAGAGAGAGAGAGAGAGAGAGAGAGAGAGAGAGGGAGACGAGAGAGAGGAGAGAGAGAGAGAGAGAGAGAGAGAGAGAGAGAGAGAGAGAGAGAGAGGGAGAGAGAGAGAGTAGAGAGAGAGAGAGAGAGAGAGAGAGAGAGAGAGAAGCGAAAGAGAGAGAGAGAGGAGGGAGGGAGGGAGAGAGGGAGAGAGAGAGAGAGGGGGAGAGAGAGAGAGAGAGAGAGAGAGAGAGAGAAGAGGAGGTGCTAAATTCTGCTAGTAATTAGAGAGAGACAGAGAGAGATGGGAGAGACAGAGAGATGGGAGGAGAGAGAGAGAGACAGAGATGAGAGAGAGAGAGAAGAGAGAGAGAGAGAGATGGGAGAGACAGAGAGACAGAGAGTTTGGAGAGGGTAGAGAGATGGGAGAGAGAGAGACAGACAGACAGACAGAGAGACAGAGAGATGGGAGAGAGAGAGAGAGAGAGAGAGCGAGAGCGAGAGAGAGAGAGAGAGAGAGAGAGAGAGAGAGAGAGAGAGAGAGAGAGGGAGGGGAAGAGAGAGAGAGAGACAGAGAGACAGAGAGAGAGAGAGAGAGAGAGAATAACACTTGTATGGGTAATAAATTGTAGCTGTATTGTGAGAGTTCTTGGCCTTTGATGTTATTGATCATAATTTGTTTTGGAAAAAAAATAATGACTTGGTTTGACTTTACATCAGCTGCCATCACATGGTTGG
>NW_027039093.1:17500-47322 GCF_034236695.1 Oncorhynchus nerka
GTCAAAAATAGCAATAAAATTCATCAATTACCTTTGAATATCTTCTTCTTTTGGCAACAGTAAAGGTCACCACGAAACAATAAAGGGTTGTTTTGTTCATATAATCCATTTCTATAGCCTAACCGAAACATTTTGTAAATGGCTTGTGTCGTCATTTTCGTGTCCTCCAACTTTGGATGTTCGATGTAATTACTCAATCTAAACTGTTGTTTATCAAGTCCTGTTTGGTGTCGATCCTCTGTTTGTTAGTAGAACAACCCCAACGGTTATTTTCTGTGGCATATTGACCGAATGGAAGTGATTTGAACGCAGCAAACAATGACCTATTTGCGCACCATTGATTGGATCGGTTCTTCATTGATTGACTGTATATCGGACCAATGACAACTGATCCTCTTGAAATTTACCTCAGTAGATAGCCAATGAGCTCAGGTAAACGACAACATGTGATGGTTCTATGAAAGAAGCCTATCTGTTGTGGGAAAGCCGTGCGTATCGACAGCCATTCTCACTTGAAAATTATTCAGGACACAACGACTTTTGGTTACGCGCAGCATTTCTTTTGGAGAGCAGTTTCAAAGAGTAAATATGGCAAGTAAATCGCTAAAATCGAAGACCAAGACAAAGTATACAGATCTACATAATATAATTGATGAGATTTGTGGAGAAAGTGACACAGATATACTACAAGATGAGACCGACAGTGACCAATCTTGTGACTCTTTAGCTGAGGCGATGTTAACAGATATACTACAAGATGAGACCGACAGTGACCAATCTTGTGACTCTTTAGCTGAGGCGATGTTAACAGATATACTACAAGATGAGACCGACAGTGACCAATCTTGTGACTCTTTAGCTGAGGCGATGTTAACAGATATACTACAAGATGAGACCGACAGTGACCAATCTTGTGACTCTTTAGCTGAGGCGATGTTAACAGATATACTACAAGATGAGACCGACAGTGACCAATCTTGTGACTCTTTAGCTGAGGCGATGTTAACAGATATACTACAAGATGAGACCGACAGTGACCAATCTTGTGACTCTTTAGCTGAGGCGATGTTAACAGATATACTACAAGATGAGACCGACAGTGACCAATCTTGTGACTCTTTAGCTGAGGCGATGTTAACAGATATACTACAAGATGAGACCGACAGTGACCAATCTTGTGACTCTTTAGCTGAGGCGATGTTAACAGATATACTACAAGATGAGACCGACAGTGACCAATCTTTTGACTCTTTAGCTGAGGCGATGTTAACAGATATACTACAAGATGAGACCGACAGTGACCAATCTTGTGACTCTTTAGCTGAGGCGATGTTAACAGATATACTACAAGATGAGACCGACAGTGACCAATCTTGTGACTCTTTAGCTGAGGCGATGTTAACAGATATACTACAAGATGAGACCGACAGTGACCAATCTTGTGACTCTTTAGCTGAGGCTAAAGACATTCTTAGATGGATTCTGTTTTGGATCGGTGAGTAAAGTTGTTTGAAATTATAATATCACATATTATTCATTTGAGTTGTTTGAGATATTTATATTTTATTTGCCATATAAAAATATGACTAGGACATGAAATATAAAGTACATATAAGTATAATGAAATGTATACAGTAAACATTGCTCTACATTTTGGGTGTATGTCTGTGGCCCTGTATGGCCCTGTATATAGCATGGGTTCTTTTTAGCTGAGAGGCCTGTATATAGCATGGGTTCTTTTTAGCTGAGAGGCCTGTATATAGCATGGGTTCTTTTTAGCTGAGAGGCCTGTATATAGCATGGGTTCTTTTTAGCTGAGAGGCCTGTATATAGCATGTGTTTTATCTAAACATGAAATGAACAACACCTCACTTACTCTGTATATAATCTGTGTCTGTTTGTCTGTCTTTATTTCACAGTCCCAGTGATACTGAATGGGAGCCCATACTACCTAGAAGTAGTAGAACCTAGAACTGAGGCTGGTCCATCTCCTCTGGCACCACACCTTTTATTTTTTTATTTTACCTTTATTTAACCTTTATTTAACCAAGCAAGTCAGTTAAGAACAAATTCTTATTTTCAATGACGGCCTGGGAACAGCGGGTTAACTGCCTGTTCAGGGGCAGAACGACAGATTTGTACCTTGTCAGCTCGGGGGTTTGAACTTGCAACCTTCCGGTTACTAGTCCAACGCTCTAACCCCTAGGCTACCCTGCCGCCCTGCCATCAAGAGGTGTGAAGCCGGTGACAAAGAAGCGGAGGAAGGGAAGTGGAACCTGCTGGCAGAGTGGAGGAGGATCGTTGGCACTCTGTGCTGGAGGAGGATGTGGCCCCACCCCCTCCATTGTTCAGACCAAAGAGATCACCAGGTCCTCAGCTGGACATGACCTCTAAGTACAGCCCCATTCAACTTTTTCAGTTGTTTTTTACCCCACAAGTTGTAGATTCCCTGGTTTTGAACACTAATAGGAACGGAGCTAATAGGCAGGAAGGCAAGAAAGAGGCATGGAAGCCCATTTCCATGTCAGATCTTTTGTGTTTCTTTTCTATGGTAATTTACATGGGTCTAATAAAGCTAAAAACCCTGAAAAACTACTGGAAAACTGAATTTACATTTACATTTAAGTCATTTAGCAGACGCTCTTTTTTTTCACCTTTATTTAACCAGGTAAGCAAGTTGAGAACAAGTTCTCATTTACAATTGCGACCTGGCCAAGATAAAGCAAAGCAGTTCGACACATACAACGACACAGAGTTACACATGGAGTAAAACAAACATACAGTCTTATCCAGAGCGACTTACAAATTGGATCACTATATCAACTGCCTTTTCCCTCCACGGTCATGTCATGCAAAAAGTTTTTGACAATTTCACGGGCACTTCATATCAGTGACCCAGAAGTTGATAAGGTCAATGAGATGAAACGAGGCACGGCGGGGTTTGATAAGCTATGCAAAATTAAACCTCTCTACCTCGACATCATTGAGGCCTGCAAAACCTATTTTCAGCCTGGCCAGAACCTATCCATAGATGAGAGAATGGTAGCCTCAAAGGCCAGAATTGGCCTGAAACAGTACATGCGTAACAAACCGAATAAATGGGGTTACAAACTGTTTGTTTTGGCCGATTCTGCGTGTGCATACACGTGCAATTTTTTTGTCTATGAAGGGAAGAACAGTTGTGCTACCGGGAAGGGACTGAGCTATGACTCTGTTATGCAGCTATTAGATTTTCAGCTGCTAGGGAAGGGCTACAAACTGTTTGTGGATAACTTCTACACAAGCTTTACCCTGTTTGCAGACCTGAGAAAGCTGGAGATGTGGGCCTGTGGCACCATCCGTTCCAACAGAGTGGGCTTTCCAAAAACCAGGGAGAACGACATGCCTAGGCGGGCTGAGCGGGGGACCATACGATGGATCCGTGAAGATGGCCTGCTGTTAGTGAAGTGGATGGACACCAGAGAGGTGGTGATGTGCTCCACTATACACAAGGCCTTCACTGGTGATCACGTCGCCAGGCATGTGAAGGACGCTACTGGGGCATGGACCACAAAAAATGTCCCCATTCCAACAGCAGTGAAGGACTACAATAAAAGCATGGGAGGAGTCGACCTGTCAGATGCACTTATAGGTTACTATAATGTTCTTCACAAAACCATGAAATGGTACAAGACATTCTTTTACCATTTCATGGACATTGCTGTGGTGAATTCCTTCATCCTCCATAAGGAAATGGCCAAGAGCTGTGGACAGCCCCCCATCTCACAGCTGGTATTCAGGGAGCAGCTCATCCGTGAGCTTGCTAGCTACAGCAGGTCCACTGCAGAACCTTCAGTCCCCTCTACCTCTGTCCCTTCTGCTCCTTCAACCAGTGGTGTGCACATGCTGAAATTCCTTATTGCAGGCGAGAAGGAGTGCAAAAGGAATTCAGTAAGGAGGCTTCATTGTGCTCTTTGCCACAAGAAATCCTCTGTCGGCTGCAGCACCTGTTCAGTGACCCTCTGCTTCACAGCAGAAAGAGACTGCTATGCGCTGTGGCATCAGCAGCACAATATTGTGTCTTCACATTATTGAACATGTAAATAGTTACCCATGTTATTAATTTTTTGGGGGAAATGTTCAGTTTTTTTCTTCAATTTTCCAAAATATATTTTTCCAGGTATGTGTGAATAATTTTTTAAAATTTTGTATATAGTTATTTTCAGCAATGTACCCATGTACCAATTCGGCCACTTGGGTACATTTGGGAAACTTGTGAGGGACACTTGGGTGACTTCATACCCAATGGCATGTACCTCACTCATTCCTAGAGGTATCTGTCTGAAACTTTGGGCAAATACTGTTGCCTGCTTATTCTCTCATTTAAAAGTATCCAGAGTATCATAACTGAATATTTTGATGTTCTAGTTGATTTTAAAGATGCTACAACAATAAAATAACTGAAAAACGCCTGTTTATTTCCTTGTATTTTCTTCTACCAGATCTATTGTGTTATATTCTCCTACATTCAATTCACATTTACACAAACTTCAGAGTGTTTTTAATCAAATGGTAACAAGAATATGCATATCCTTGCTTCTGGGCCTGAGCTACAGGCTGTTAGAATAGGATATGTCTTCAGGCGGAAATTGCACAAAGTGGGGGGGTATCCTTAACAGGTTTTAAGAAACAGTGGAAGAAGGCCTCGGAAGTGGAAAAGGAGGGCATAGAGGTACTTCAGGCTGACATCAAAACCCGGTTGGCATCCCTCCGTAGAGCAGAGAACCTACGGAAACGCAGAAGGAAGAAAGAACAAACTAGAACTCGATTCTATAAAGATCCCTTCAAGTTCCTTAAAAGTCTCTTCACAAAGGAAAAAAGTGGAGCTCTAAAAACAACAAAGAAAGACCTAGAGGAGCACCTGAGAACAACAAACTTTGACTCAAAGCGACATGAACATCTGGCCATCCCATCAGATATCTGTTATATAAATAATAATAGAGCTGCAGATGGGCGTTTCCCCCTGGAGGCACAACGGTTAAACCCCAACTATTTCCATCTAAAGTGTTCCCCGCGTATCCTCCAAGTTGAAGAAGGGTCCTATATCAGCCACGTGAGCCAGGCAACGGAAGATGATGAGGAAAGCAACAGAAAGACACCCACCAGTTTAGAAATAGACTGTGAAATACAACACTTAAGGAGAGAATTAAGTGAATCAATAGCCCAAGCCAAGGGCCTGATGAATAATGAAGGCAGAGGGATGAGTGAGTACCACATCGAAGGCATGATGAAGGGAAAGGTGACTGACATAACCAACACCCAGGGGGCGACCGCAACCCGGAAGTCTGCCAGGGTGGCTGGACTAAGATCTCAAGGAGTGACCACCAGAGAAGAATGGGACCTGGAACGGGGTGGAGCCAGCATGTATCCTCTATTCCCAGCAGCTGATCCACGCTACGTAGAGTACCAACCCTGGAAAATGACTGACTTGACCACACTGATGGAACAGATGCCCAGCCTACATGGAGGGGCCTCCGCATGGCTACACCAGCTGCAGACTCTGACCTCCGGTCTGGATCTCTGCCTAGGAGATATGAAAGCACTACTATCCAGAGCCACCAACCATGGCACCATGAACGGAATCATGACAGCAGCCGATCTCGGAGCCCAGCCACCCACCCTGCCCCTAGATCGATTCAGGACCGTATTATGGGATGAACTGCGCAGAGCTTATCCTACTGAAAGGAACCATGCCACCCTGTCCTCCTTCACTATCAACCCAGGTGAGCATCCAGCAGAATATCTGGATAGAGCTAAATCCACCTGGAGATCAGTCCATGATGAACCATTTGACCATACAGACACCACCCTCAACATGTGGAAAGAGATGGTGGTCACTGGCTGCCCAGGGGATGTAAAGACCAAACTGAGAGGAACGGTGGGACTGATCGCACTTCCTTTGACCCAATTTAATGCTCATGTGCACCACCATGTGGGCCAACACAATAAAGACAGAGGGGGATCCGAGAACCAAGTCCAGTCCCTCCAGGTACAACTCCTGAAACTCCAATTGAAGGAAGCACAAAAAGGAGAAAAACCTAAGAAACAGATGGTGGTGGAAGAAACCCAGGAGTCAGCCACCAAAACAGACATCCCTCAAATAGTGGCCCAGACTGTGTCTCAGATGATTCAACAGCAGGCCGGTCCTCAACCAGCCAACCCGGGGCCTACTCCAGTGGGGCAACCTGGAGTTCCTCAGCCTTGGTATCCTCCGCAACCACAACTTGCATACCAGCCGCAATGGATACCAGGCCATCCCAGGGGAGGGGTTTGTTTCAACTGTAGAACTCCAGGGCACTACTCACGAGAGTGCCCATACCCACTCACACCACAACAACGTCAGTGGAACTCTACGAGAGGTCCATATGGGAGGAAGGGGTGGAAATAGACCTCAACAGTACGAACATCAGCAACCAGGACCCATACCCATGCATCAGCAACCCGCATACAACCAACCGCAGTTCCAGGGAATGACTGGGGACACCATGCCCTGGCCATAAAGATGCCCACCACCCACGGCAGGAGAAGGGAGACAACACTTTCAACAGCACACTGAACCAACAATGATGTGCGAAGTTGAGGGTGTCCCCCATCAGTTCCTGGTAGACACAGGATACACCTATTCTGCTATCAAGTTCCCCCAAATGCTGTCATGTTTCCATATACGTTGACGATCTACTACTAGGCGCTCCTACATCTGACCTCTGCCTACAAATAACAAAAACACTGCCAGACTTCCTAGCCACCAAGGGCTACAAGGTCAAACTGAGACCAGACCTGAAGAATTAACCACTGACCAATCCCGACCAATGGCTGTACACTGATGGCTGCTGCTACAAAGGAAAAGGAGGAAACATAGCAGCCTATGCGATGGTGCAGCAACTCCCAGACGGCTCACACGTTACCCTTGAATCAGCCATCATCCCTCAACCAGCACCTGCCCAAATTAGCTGAAATCATCGGATTGACGCAGGCCCTCATCAGAGGAAAAGGAAAGACTGTGAATATCTATACAGACTCAGCCTATGCCCATGGAGCAGTCCACACTGATGGACCCAGAACTTTTACGTGAAGCACATAGCCACACACACGAAGGCTAACTAAAGACCCTCCAAAAGGCCTCGCACATCTGGTGGCACCCTCACATAAAAAATATGACTGACTTATTTTATGACGATGATTTATTTTGTAACGAATGCAACATATGTGGCAGCCACAACCTAAAGAAACCATATCAAACACCAATGGGCTCATACCCATTACCTAATGCATGTTTTCAGGATATTAGTATAGATTACACCGACATGGGCCCCGACAATGTATTCTAAAGACAAACACTATCTCCTAGTTATGGTAGATAGGTTCTCCAAATGGGAAGAAGCAATACCAACAGTGAAGGGGGGATGCTAGGTCAGTCGTTAAGTGGTTACAAACCAAACTAATACCCAGGTATGGCATCCCAAGACAAATCATACTTGACAAATGGATCACAAGATTTGGCATAACACACAGATTTGGTTCTGTGTACTACTCCCGGTCCCAAAATCTGGTGGAACGTTAAACCAAAAGCTGAAAGCTAAGATAGCTAAAGTATGTGCAGGTACGAAGTTGACATGGGTTGAAGTCCTGCCTCTGGTGTTGATGGCCATGAGAGCCTCACCAGGAGCAGGCACCCATCTCTCTCCTCATGAGATAATGACTGGTAGAGTCATGCCTGGTCCACCAAGGGAGGGAGGTCATATGCCCGCCCTTGATGTAAAAAAATAAATAAAAATGTAATGTCTAATTATGTGAAAAAACTGACGGTTCTCTCTGCAGCACTCTCTACCCAGGTTCAGAAGGTCCAGGAGGGGGAGTCTGCCGGGGGACACGCTACCACTGAAGGTAAAGGTTGGTGACTGGGTGAGGGTTAAAGTCCACAAGAAAAAGTGGCTGGAACCCAGGTGGACTGGACCGTACGAAGTGAAGGAGGTTACTTCACACTCAGTCCAGGTCAAAGGTAAATCAGACACACCTTGGCACCACCTTACACATTGCACTCCAGCCCCAACTCCTTCCAGAACACTGACAGAGGTCAGAGCTGATTTGAACAGCCTAAATTTGATTCCAAATTAAGATATTCCTGACTCAGGTAATGGGGCATCAAACCCCTCTAACCCTGATAAAGGAACCTCGCCCAGTTAGAGGGACATTTCTCCCTCCCTGGGTGAGGCTAGGAATATCTGAACCACTGTTTGTGATATTCCTACTGATATTTGGGGTGTCCCTTGGCACTTTCACATGGTTAATAGAACAACAAACACATACTAAAGCATCAACCCCTCTCACCCCAACCCCTATCCCTGATACATTCCTAGCACCACTCCCTTCAATCTCACACGCACCAAACATAGCACTACACCTACAGACCCACCACGCACACCAGACAAGGTTAGAAGCACCACCTTATGTATGTCCTTGCTTATTTGCCTAGATTCGCTGCATACTAGAGGGGGACTCAAAAATGTTGTTCCTACCAAATTGTTTGTTTTGCTTCATATTCTAATTCTATAGTTTTCACATCTTAAAAGACGTGAAGAGGGGGACTCAAAATTTGGTTCCTACCAAATTGTTTGTTTTGTGTCATATTCTAATTCTATAGTTTTCACGTCTTAAAAGACGTGAAGAGGGGGACTCAAAAATTTGGTTCCTACCAAATTGTTTGGTTGCTTCATATTTTATTTCTATTGTTCACGTCTAATAAGATGTGAAGAGGGGGATTTGTTATATAAATAATCTAATATAAAGCGTTACTAGCAGACCAAAGCTCTGGTTACAGTCAAGTCTAGAGCCTGTGTGCAATAACATGATTATCCGCAGGACACACAGCTGCCATCACGCAAATATTACTCCCCTGTAAAACTACAAAGAGCATCCTGCAACAATAACGAGCTTAGAAGTGCCAAGCTATCTCACTGACATTGACCCTTTCATGCACTCCTGCATAAACAGGAAACACCTTATCCAAGATGGCGTAGCAGTAGTTGTCCTGTCGTATCGTCTCTCTGTAAATATCGTCTCTTTTTCGTTTTAGATATTTTTTTCTTCGCATATCCTTAAAACATTTTGCTAAACCTAAGCTTCCAAATACTCTTCTGCAACCCGCCAATGTAGCTACTTTCCTAACGTAGTTATATTTACTTCGGAACCGGACACTCTCAACTGAAGCTAGCCAGCTAACTACCAGCTATGCTAGCGACCATCAACTAACCTTTAGCTCGGAAAGCTCTCGCCTGTTCGAACAACGCGACGCTAGAGCGACGCTAACCAGAGCATAACGGACCTAATTTATTTTTTTATTTTTTTACCCCCGGATTCCCACCACAAACGGAACATTCTTCAGCTGGATCCTCGCAACTAGCCATCGAGTGTAACAGCAACCCTGGTTGATTACTCCTGGCTAGCGTTTCCACCCACGTAGCTTGAAGCTAGCCCGGCCAGAGCTCCTAGCATACTCCTGGGCTACAATACCTTGACTACGACCGGTCTATCGATATCACCGCTTGAAGAGGAATAAACAGACTCACCCCATCGCGACGTCCTCCAAAGGCTAAATCTCTAGCCCTCGCTATCTCCTTGCTTGCTAGTTCGGCACGCTAACTGCTAGCTTGTCTAGCCCAGGTCCGCTAACTACTACCTTGTTTACCCTGGCCTGCTAATCTGTTAGCTTGTTAGCACAGGCCTGCTAACCGTCCCGCCGCGTCCCAAAACGCAGTGGCCCATATGTACTCTATCTCTTCCCGATTAAAAAAAAATAATTGTTTATACCTTCCGGAAACTTGCCTCACCCAATGTGATACGGAATCGCTATTATCTTTATTTTTAGAACACACTCAAGAACCTCCAGAAGCTAACCAGCTAGCTAGCTACAAGCTATTTAGTCATTGTTAGTTTTCTTAACCTGGATAACACTCGCCAGCCCAGCCCCCCTGCCCCATCCACCGCTGCCCCCTGGACTCTGATCACTTGGCTACATAGCTGATGCACGCTGGACTGTCCATTACCACGGTACTCCATTCTGCTTGTTTGTTTTATCTGTCGGCCGAGTTGCCTAGTCAATGCCATCTCACCTGCTGTTGTTACGCTAGCTGATTAGCTGTTGTCTCACCCACTGTTTTAGCTAGCTTTCCCAATTCAACACCTGTGTTCACTGTATGCATCGCTGTATGTCTCTCTCAAATGTCAATATGCCTTGTATACTATTGCTCAGGTTAGTTATCATTGTTTTAGTTCACAATGGAGCCCCTAGTCCTATTCCTCACACCCCTGATACCTCCTTTGTCCCACCTCCCACATATGCGGTGACCTCACCCATTACAACCAGCATGTCCAGAGATAAAACCTCTCTCATCATCACCCAGTGCCTGGGCTTACCTCCGCCGTACCCGCATCCCACCATACCCCTGTCTGTGCATTATGCCCTGAATATATTCTACCATGCCCAGAAACCTGCTCCTCTTATTCTCTGTCCCCAACGCTCTAGGCGACCAGTTTTGATAGCCCTTAGCCGCACCCTCATACTACTCCTTCTCTGTTCCGCGGGTGATGTGGAGGTAAACCCGGGCCCTGCATGTCCCCAGGCACCCTCATTTGTTGACTTCTGTGATCGAAAAAGCCTTGGTTTCATGCATGTCAACATTAGAAGCCTCCTTCCTAAGTTTGTTTTACTCACTGCTTTAGCACACTCTGCTAACCCTGATGTCCTTGCCGTGTCTGAATCCTGGCTCAGGAAGGCCACCAAAAATTCAGAGATTTCCATACCCAACTATAACATCTTCCGTCAAGATAGAACTGCCAAAGGGGGAGGAGTCGCAGTCTACTGCAGAGATAGCCTGCAAAGTAATGTCATACTTTCCAGGTCCATACCCAAACAGTTCGAGCTACTAATTCTGAAAATGACTCTCTCCAGAAATAAGTCTCTCACTGTTGCCGCCTGCTACCGACCCCCCTCAGCTCCCAGCTGTGCCCTGGACACCATTTGTGAATTGATTGCCCCCCATCTAGCTTCTGAGTTTGTTCTGTTAGGTGACCTAAACTGGGATATGCTTAACACCCCGGCAGTCCTACAATCTAAGCTAGATGCCCTCAATCTCACACAAATCATCAAGGAAACCACCAGGTACAACCCTAACTTTGTAAGCAAGGGCACCCTCATAGACGTCATCCTGACCAACTGGCCCTCCAAATACACCTCCGCTGTCTTCAACCAGGATCTCAGCGACCACTGCCTCATTGCCTGTATCCGCTATGGTGCCGCAGTCAAACGACCACCCCTCATCACTGTCAAACGCTCCCTAAAACACTTCTGTGAGCAGGCCTTTCTAATCGACCTGGCCCGGGTATCCTGGAAGGACATTGACCTCATCCCGTCAGTTGAGGATGCCTGGTCATTCTTTAAGAGTAACTTCCTCACCATATTAGATAAGCATGCTCCGTTCAAAAAATGCAGAACTAAGAACAGATACAGCCCTTGGTTCACTCCAGAACTGACTGCCCTCGACCAGCACAAAAACATCCTGTGGCGGACTGCAATAGCATCGAACAGTCCCCGCGATATGCAACTGTTCAGGGAAGTCAGGAACCAATACACGCAGTCAGTCAGGAAAGCTAAGGCCAGCTTCTTCAGGCAGAAGTTTGCATCCTGTAGCTCCAACTCCAAAAGTTCTGGGACACTGTGAAGTCCATGGAGAACAAGAGCACCTCCTCCCAGCTGCCCACTGCACTGAGGCTAGGGAACACAGTCACCACCGACAAATCCATGATTATCGAAAACTTCAACAAGCATTTCTCAACGGCTGGCCATGCCTTCCGCCTGGCTACTCCTACCTCGGCCAACAGCTCCGGTCCCCCGCAGCTCCTCGCCCAAGCCTCTCCAGGTTCTCCTTTACCCAAATCCAGATAGCAGATGTTCTGAAAGAGCTGCAAAACCTGGACCCGTATAAATCAGCTGGGCTTGACAATCTGGACCCTCTATTTCTGAAACTATCCGCCGCCATTGTCGCAACCCCTATTACCAGCCTGTTCAACCTCTCTCTCATATCGTCTGAGATCCCCAAGGATTGGAAAGCTGCCGCAGTCATCCCCCTCTTCAAAGGGGAGACACCCTGGACCCAAACTGTTACAGACCTATATCCATTCTGCCCTGCCTATCTAAGGTCTTCGAAAGCCAAGTCAACAAACAGGTCATTGACCATCTCGAATCCCACCGTACCTTCTCCGCTATGCAATCTGGTTTCGAGCCGGTCACGGGTGCACCTCAGCCACACTCAAGGTACTAAACGACATCATAACCGCCATCGATAAAAGACAGTACTGTGCAGCCGTCTTCATCGACCTTGCCAAGGCTTTCGACTCTGTCAATCACCATATTCTTATCGGCAGACTCAGTAGCCTCGGCTTTTCGGATGACTGCCTTGCCTGGTTCACCAATTACTTTGCAGACAGAGTTCAGTGTGTCAAATCGGAGGGCATGTTGTCCGGTCCTCTGGCAGTCTCTATGGGGGTGCCACAGGGTTCAATTCTCGGGCCGACTCTTTTCTCTGTGTATATCAATGATGTTGCTCTTGCTGCGGGCGATTCCCTGATCCACCTCTACGCAGACGACACCATTCTATACACTTTTGGCCCGTCACTGGACACTGTGCTATCTAATCTCCAATCAAGCTTCAATGCCATACAACACTCCTTCCGTGGCCTCCAACTGCTCTTAAACGCTAGTAAAACCAAATGCATGCTTTTCAACCGATCGCTGCCTGCACCCGCTTGCCCGACTAGCATCACCACACTGGATGGTTCCGACCTTGAATATGTGGACACCTATAAGTACCTAGGTGTCTGGCTAGACTGCAAACTCTCCTTCCAGACCCATATCAAACATCTCCAATCGAAAATCAAATCAAGAGTCGGCTTTCTATTCGCAACAAAGCCTCCTTCACTCACGCTGCCAAGCTTACCCTAGTAAAACTGACTATCCTACCGATCCTCGATTTCGGCGATGTCATCTACAAAATGGCTTCCAACACTCTTCTCAGCAAACTGGATGCAGTTTATCACAGTGCCATCCGTTTTGTCACTAAAGCACCTTATACTACCCACCACTGCGACTTGTATGCTCTAGTCGGCTGGCCCTCGCTACATATTCGTCGCCAGACCCACTGGCTCCAGGTCATCTACAAGGCCATGCTAGGCAAAGCTCCGCCTTATCTCAGCTCACTGGTCACGATGGCAACACCCATCCGTAGCACGCGCTCCAGCAGGTGTATCTCATTGAGCATCCCCAAAGCCAACACCTCATTCGGCCGCCTTTCGTTCCAGTACTCTGCTGCCTGTGACTGGAACAATTGCAAAAATCGCTGAAGTTGGAGACTTTTATCTCCCTCACCAACTTCAAACATCAGCTATCTGAGCAGCTAACCGATCGCTGCAGCTGTACATAATCTATTGGTAAATAGCCCACCGATTTTCACCTACCTCATCCCCACAGTTTTTATTTATTTACTTTTCTGCTCTTTTGCACACAAATATCTCTACCTGTACATGATCATCTGATCATTTATCACTCCAGTGTTAATCTGCAATATTGTAATTATTCGCCTACCTCCTCATGCCTTTTGCACACATTGTATATAGACCCCCCCTTTTTTTTCTCTACTGTGTTATTGACTTGTTAATTGTTTACTCCATGTGTAACTCTGTGTTGTCTGATCACTCTGCTATGCTTTATCTTGGCCAGGTCGCAGTTGCAAATGAGAACTTGTTCTCAACTAGCCTACCTGGTTAAATAAAGGTGAAATAAAAAAAAAAAAATATATAAAACCTGCGCCTAAAGCAGACACTGCTAGTTTCCCCTATCTTACGTTCCTTGACACACAAACATCTCATGAAGCACTGTACACTCACACTCTACCCCCCCCTACTGGTCGGGTGCCAAGAGCAAAGGACTTTGCCGTGCACCAAGGGGGCCCGCTCTGGCTAGAGCAAGGCCCGCCTCCAACTCTTCAGGACCAGTCAGAAGACCAACACGACGAGACTCCACCTACATTATTCTGTGTATACATTCTGCTGTAAACTCTGGCTGAGCAGCCTAATTATTCTGACTCCTCACAAGAGTCACATTCCTTAGGTCCGTGCACGATAAACGGCAGGACAAGATAACTTTGACCAATAAACTGCCTTTTTGATACACCTGATTCCACTCTGTCCAGCGTCGTTGTTTTGCATTCCCTCTCCAGTATGAAACACCAACATATAACACATCAGCCCCGGGGCCAAATGGAGTCCCGTACTAAGTGTATAAGAACGCACCAGACATCCTGAGGTTCCTCTGCAGGCTTATGAGAACAGCTTGGCAGAAGAAGATAATACCCAAAGTGTGGCGTAGGGCAGGCAGGGTCCTGATCCCTAAGGAGAAGGATGCAGTGAACATCAGCCAATTCCGCCTAATCTCCTTACTGAATGTCGAGGGTAAAATCTTCTTTAGGGTCATTGCCCAGAGGATGGCCGAGTACCTGCAAAGGAATGCGTACGTCGATACATCTGTACAGAAGGCAGGAATATCAGGGTTCTCTGGCTGCTTGGAACATTCCAGCATGATCTGGCACCAGATCCAAATGGCCAAGGTGGAGAAAAGGGACCTCCATGTAGTCTTCCTCGACCTCGCCAATGCATTTGGCTCTGTGCCCCATGAACTCCTGTGGTCTGCCTTCAGATTTTTCCACATACCGGACACCATCACAAACCTGGTGAAGTCGTACTTCCAGGATCTGCAGTTCTGCTTCACCACCTCAGAGTTCACCACCTCATGGCAGTGCCTGAATGTAGGTATAATGGCGGGATGTACCTTTTCTCCATTGGCATTCACAATGGCAATGGAGGTTATCATCAGATCCTCAAAATGGGTTGCTGGAGGACAGCGAGTCGACTCTGGTTTCCGCCTCCCTCCACTCAGAGCCTACATGGATGACATTACAACATTGACCACCACTGTCCCATGCACCAGGAGACTGCTCAGAAAACTCGAGGAGAACATCAGCTGGGTCCGTATGAAGATTAAACCATCCAAGTCACGCAGCATCTAGATTGTGAAGGGAGTACTCTCTGACCTGAAATTCTTCATCGGAGATGACCAAATCCCAACAGTGTCTGAGCAGCCGTTAAAAAGCCTTGGAAGGTGGTATGATGCAAGCCTGAAGGACAAAGACCAGGTGCAACAGCTGCGCAAAGACATCAGTAGTAGCCTACAGTCCATCGACAACACCCAGCTACCTGGAAAGTTAAAGGCCTGGTGTCTGCAGTTTGGTCTCCTACCCCGGGTGTTGTGGCCCTTAGCACTGTATGAGGTTCCAATCTCAACAGTGGAGAAGATGGAAAGAGGAGTCACAGGCTACTTAAAGAAGTGGCTCGGAGTTCCACGATGCCTTACCACCATAGGCCTCTATGGAGATGGTGTCCTCAAGCTGCCCTCACCAGTCTAACAGAGGAATTCAAGTGTGCAAAAACCAGGCTCCAGATGACACTGAATGAATCTCGAGACCCAGTGGTGAGCAACAACGTGCCGACCTTGGCAACTGGGCGCAAATGGAGGCCAGGAAAAGCAGTCCAGGAGGCAACAGCAGCCCTCAGACATGCTGACATTGTGGGTCATGTTCAACAAGGGAGAGGAGGCCTTGGGCTAACTAACCGTGGTGCTTGGAGTAAACTAACCGTGGTGCTTGGAGTAAGGCCACTGCACCAGAACGGCGGAAGATGGTAGTGCAGGAAGTACGCCATCAGCAGGAGGCTGCAAGGTGGGCCAAGGCAGTCTCTCTTGCCAAACAGGGACAGTGGACTCGATGGGACAGTGTGGAGAAGAGGAAGATCAGCTGGAAGGATCTGTAGGCCATGGAAGCGAGGCGGTTGAGCTTTTCCATCAGAGCAACATATGACGTCCTTCCAACACCAGTTAATCTTCACCAATGGTATGGTGAAGATCCGGACTGTGCCCTCTGTTCCATGCCAGCCAACCTCAGGCACATTCTCACAGGGTGTAAAACAAGCCTCACCCAAGGACGCTACACTTGGCGTCACAACCAAGTCCTTAAAAACCTTGCGTCCGCCCTGGAGGACAAGCGAGCTGCCACCAACTCCCTACCACCCACAGCAGCATCACACTCCTTACGGACTCTACACCATTAGAGCGAGACCAGCTGCGCTTGGCCCGCGACTGGAAAATGCTAGCTGACATTGGCCGGCAACTTGTGTTTCCTCCGGAGATCGCAACCACCACCCTAAGACCTGACATGGTGCTCTGGTCCCGTTCACTCAATAAGGTCTTCATCATTGAGCTCACAGTACCCTGGGAAAACTCAGTAGATGAGGCTTATGAGCGAAAACATCTGCGCTATGCTGATCTAGCTGCCGAAGCACGGCATCATGGCTGGAACACAGAAGTCCGACCAGTGGAGGTGGGCTGCAGAGGTTTTGTGGCAACATCTACAACCAGACTGCTTAGAGACCTGGGAATTAAGGGCCAGAGCCAGCGTTCGGCAATCAAAGCTGTATCAGAGGCGGCAGAAGGCAGCAGTCAGTGGCTCTGGATGAAGAGGAAAGACCCCAGCTGGGCCCCGAAGTGAGAGGGCCAGGAGGTATGTGGTCAACAATGCTTGACTCAGGGAGGAGGACGCCCCTGCCATGCATAGTCACATGGGATGTTGGCTATCAACAACAAGGCAACTCCTATGACTAATTAGGAATGGGACGCAAGCGTAGGATTGATCACCCTGTCGCTGGCCGCCTTTGGGGAGGGTGTATAGTGTGAAAGGCCGAAACACCCGAAGAACCAAAGGTACACTACTGACGATGCGCTCCCCAAATTTCACCAGGCTCACTGTTCATTAACTCTTGGAAGTGCTTGCACAAAGGATAGTAACATCTCATCCTGTGTTCTTGGAATCGGAATCTGACAACTGCTGATGGAGCAAATCTGAAAACGTTATTGTACGAGTCATTTTGGCCTTTTTATGTCTTGGGTATATGTTGTCTGTCTAGGGATGTTTTCACTTGTTTTTTTTTACACTAAGGGCACCCTCACATCATGGGTCATGGGCCTTTGGTCACGTGTATAGGCAGCACAGGTGACCAGGAAGTGTTTACCCTTATCATGTCTGGATGATTCTCCATGATCATTCTCCATTCTCTCAGGTTATCAGATCGGTGAACAGGTGTAAGCATTAACCTGAGCTTGCCCCCCCCTCTGTCTGTCTGTCTATATAGCTGAGGGCAATGGTGTGATCATTGTGGTTATCATCCTCTGTATCCTTCTGCTGGCCATCTACTTCCTCCACAAGAAGGGAAAGATCCCCTGTGACCGCTCTGGCAAGCGACCAGGTAACTATGGATACGAAAGCTATACGCTAAACAGAAGTAGCCTACTGTCTAATGTATTTCTTGAATCTTGCATGGCTCACCGAATTGACATTTTCTGGTGTTTTTTTCTCCGTGTGTGTTTTTCCCTGGGGTAAAGCACATGGATCTGAGGAAGTGACATATGCATGGGCCGAGCTCTGACATGGCCAGCCGAAGTTCTTCGCCACCCCACCACATCCACCCACAATCCAAGGCTAGACTACTGGAAGCCTTGGAAAAATCAGCTTTCACAATCACTTTATAATTACGACTCAATCAATCACTTTCCCCTCATTTCTTCTGTGTTCGGCAATATTCCCCATATCTGGCCAAAACCACACAGGAATACACACCACAGATTTTATGGTGTATTTTAGAGGTTTATGGAGGTGATTTGACCATAAATGTCACTCAAGTCAGGTCATATCTTCACCCTCTTAGGGCTCTATTCAATCTGTAACTCTGAAGTGTTACCGATTCCACAATATAAATGTTACTGTGACTCAGGAATTAGAATTGGTCTAGCTTCCACTGTGACTGAGTTAGTAGAATTGGTCTAGCTTCCACAGTGACTGAGGCAGTAGATTTGGTCTATCTTCCACAGTGACTGAGGCAGTAGAATTGGTCTAGCTTCCAAAGTGACTCAGGCAGTAGAATTGGTCTAGCTTCCACAGTGACGGAGGCAGTAGAATTGGTCTAGATTCCACCGTGACTGAGGCAGTAGAATTGGTCTAGCTTCCACAGTGACTCAGGCAGTAGAATTGGTCTAGCTTCCACAGTGACTGAGGCATTAGAATTGGTCTAGCTTCCACTGTGACTGAGGCAGTAGAATTGGTCTAGCTTCCACTGTGACTCAGGCAGTATAAATAATATAAATGTTAAGATCATTTCCGATTGAACCGACATAAGCAGCGTTTACCGTGAATACAGTCTCCGCTAAAGCAAGAACAAGATGGGAAAAATATTACATATAGCCCTTTAAGTCCCCACACAGAAACTCCCTGCCAGGGAGGGGGGGCTATTTGGTAAGTTCCAGCAGTCACACCACTGAATTACAGGATTCTCCTCTGTAGTATTATGTAGTATGTAGTATTATGTAGTATGTAGCATTATGTAGTATGTAGTATTATGTCATATGGGTCATGTGACTTCACATAGGCAGGGGCATCGAATCTACATTTACCTGACATTAGTAAGCTATTGTTTTCCCTTTATTTTCACATAGGCAGGGGCATCGAATCTACATTTACCCGACATTAGTAAGTTATTGTTTTCCCTTTATTTTCACATAGGCATCGAATCTACATTTACCCGACATTAGTAAGCTATTGTTTTCCCTTTATTTTCACATAGGCATCGAATCTACATTTACCCGACATTAGTAAGCTATTGTTTTCCCTTTATTTTCACATAGGCAGGGGCATCGAATCTACATTTACCCGACATTAGTAAGCTAAGTGCATGACGTCCACAGTAACAAGGAATATATATTATTATATTGGCATAAAGCAGGTAGCTCATATCAAATAAGTGTTCATTCAGCGAGTAAGGTCTAGCTGTCTTAAGCATTCTAGTAGTTGACATGGGCATCGGATTGTAGTATGTTAGCAGAAGTTAGCCAGCAAGCTAGCTAACAGCAAATAACGTTAGTAAGCTAACTGCATCGTAATCGTAAATCACTTTTCCTTGCTGGGCTAGAAACTGCTCACTGGAAAAACATGTATTCAGTCAATAAACTAGACAGTCAGGGAGAAAAGAACATGTTTTGTTATTATGTTTGAGCAAAATAACGCACTATTAGCTATGGCAAATTGCATAGAATTGCAGAAAATGTGTTTTAAAAGTACAACATTTTCTCTCAGCTCCATGGTAGAATATGTAGATCCGCAGGAAATTTGATTGTAAACTGCAATATTTTCTCTGTTGCATTCCAATGTGTGTAGAATTGCAGGAAATTTGCTTTAAAACTGTAAAAATATATCTTGGCTCCATGGAGAATTGAAAGATATCCTAATCAAAATCCGTCTAAGCTACAGATGTTTTTGTTGCGTGGCCTGCATCTCAATCCACCGCATCCGCTAATATCGGCCTTCCGCATCTGCGGTGGAAGGTGGCAAAGCTACAGTGATGTTTGTCAGAACAGGAGACATCCCAAAAATCTGTCTTCTCATGAATACGTCTGTAGCGTCGTCTGTAGCATCTGAAGTCTGTAGCATCTGAAGTCTGTATCATCTACTGCATCTTTATGTAATACATGTATCACTAGCCACTTTGCCACTTTGTTTACATACTCATGTCATATGTATATACTGTACTCGATACCATCTACTGTATCTTGCAGATAAAGTTTATTACAAATATACACAGCCAAACATCAGCACCAGTACAAGAATCCTATTCATTGAACACACATAACACCATTTATATCATTACAATGTACACTTTGCAATAAACAATACATTGGAGAAACCAAACACACCATAGAAACCAGACTCAAACAACACCTGTATAACATTAAAAGGGCACACCTACAAACGGAACTCATAACCCACTTCCAGGAGCACCCCATCACTCACCTTACCTCACCTTATGTGTGTTCAATGAATAGGATTCTTGTACTGGTGCTGATGTGTGGCTGTGTATATTTGTAATGAACTTTATCTGTCGAAAATGGAAATTATGAGGTTACAGTCACATATAGGCTGGACCTGTGGGCAGCGAAAGGAGTGGATCCGGCACCTACAGACAATAACGCCAAATGGCCTGAACGAGAGGTTTTAGAAAATGGGTTTTATTAAAACCTGTTAGGCCTAGGCAGAATACTGCCCCCTTTGGAGGAATTGCGTGCCCATAGTAAACTGAAAAAAAATCTGTCCAAAATTGCTAATATATGCATATAATAATAATTATTGGATAGAAAACACTATAAAGCTTCTAAAACCGTTTGAATTATGTCGGTAAGTATAGCAGAACTCACAGGGCAGCCATTCTCCCAAACTATTTTTGGGAGCCTCAAACTTGGGGCAACTTTGACGTCATCGCCCCCACCCTTCCCAACCAGCTATGGATCTGGAGACACTTTCTATGTCTTCCACTAGATGTCCTCATTCAGTACAGTGTTTAATTGTTCAAATCCCGCGAGTCTTGACCCTTTGGGAGGGAATTGAGTGCATGTCGGGAGAAAATACCTGTGCGGTAGGGCGCGAATTGGACACAGTCATTTCTTTGTTCCAGCTCGCCTGAGAAAAAGTAACATTGACCGGTTGAATTGAGAATTGCTTTGTACGTTTAGAACATCCTAAAGCTTGATTCTGCACTTAGTTTGAACAGTTTAGTCGACATATAATATGTAATTTTGAAGTTTTGATGCGCAACTTTTCGGGACCAGAGGAAATTTGGGGTGCATTTCAGCTGAAACTGCTAGCAGATGCTAATACAAAGACACACGACTTGAAACCAAACGATGTTTTGGTTTATCGTCGACCTTTTCAATTTTAAAAAATGACGTTGCGTTTTGAAACTGTGTTTTTTTCTGAATCACACAGTTTTCATAGATGGATATTTTATATATGGACCGATTTAATCGAAAAAAAGACCCAATAGTGATGTTTATGGGACATATAGGAGTGTCAACAAAGAAGCTCGTCAAAGGTAATGAAAGTTTTATATTTTATTTCTGCTATTTGTGTAGCGCCGGCTACGCTAATTCTTGTGTTTACGTCGCATTCAGGTATTTCGGGGTGTTGCATGCTATCAGATAATAGCTTCTCATGCTTTCGCCGAAAAGCATTTTAATAATCTGACTTGTTGGCTAGATTCACAACGAGTGTAGCTTTAATTCAGTACCCTGCATGTGTGTTTTAATGAACGTTTGAGTTTTAACGAGTGCTATTAGCATTTGGCGTAGCGCATTTGCTGATGGCTAGATGAGACGTCTGCGCGTCGGGTTAATTAAGAAGCAGTGTATCTGGCTAACCTTATGTAGAACATGTATATTTAGTCAAAGTTTATGATGTCTATTTATGTTATCTCGCGGCGCTATCTATAATTTCTCCGGACATTTTAGAGTATTTTCTGAACATGAATTCAATGTAAATGGACATTTATGGATATAAATGGCATATTATTGAAAAAAAAAATGTACTGTGTAACAGGTCCTATTACTGTCATCTGATGAAGATTTTCAAAAGGTTAGTGAATGATTTATGTTTTAATCCTGCTTTTATAATTTTATATTTTCTGGGACAAAATGGCTGCCTCTCGTCTTTGTTTCGGTGGTGGTCTAGTATAAATATGTGGTGTGTTTTCGCCGTAAAACGTTTAAAAAATCTGACATGCTGGGTAGATGAACAAGATGTTTATCTTTCATTTGAGGTATTGGACTTGTTAATGTGTGGAGGTTAAATATTTCTAAGAATATTTTTGCATTGCCTGCGGTTTGAGCTGAAGGGGGGGGTTAACAGACAAGAAAATTGATGGAGAAGAACATTGTTTTATTTTTATTCTTTATTTTCATAATCATGGATTGTTTGGTTTTAATTCCTCTTTTAGGTTTTTCCTTTAACAAAACAATAAAACCATTTAAATGCACATATTTAACAACACTATGCTTGAATGAATTTCTCACCACACCGACTTCTGCACTGCCAACCCAGAAAAAGAGGCAACATGGAGCTTACCTCAGTTTATTATATGATTCTAGGTGGACATCTACGGGCCTTTTTAAATACTACACCTATTATATTATATCATCAGAAATGGGAGATAGGCCTGTGCACCGTAAAACTAACTAGTTGAAACGAAACACAATTATATTCAAAACCTAACCCTAGCCCTATACTCCTAACCCTAACCCTAACTACAAGGTGGCAGATTGGAACATTGAGGGACACACACCAACACTCATCATAGGAGACTCAAACCTCAACCGGGTCCCACCATTCAATAACCCCAACATCAGTTACCCAGGGGCAACATTCTATCACTTCATAAAAGTACTGGAGAAAACCCCCATACACACAGACACAGCGACGGTTGTTATCTCGGTGGGCTTGAACAATAAGGACCTTGATCCATTCCAAACATCACTAAAACAGCTGGCAGGTATGCACAAGGATGCAAAGAAAACATTTCCAAACGCAACAATATACATTCCTGTCATCAGCCAATCACCTCTTCTTACTCCACAGCAGAAGAGAAACCTTAAGCTCATCAATGCTTACATTACCACTAACTTCCCAACCCTATTAGAGATCCCACAAGACACATTTCACACAACAACAGATCTCATACACTGGACATCCACCACAGCAGACCTCATCTTTCAACACTGGTGTAGACAGTTAAATTTACACTAACCACAAGCCACAGTCTGGATAGAAATAACTTTTCTTGCAATCTCTCTCCTTCCCTAATAACCAGTGCAGATCCTCCACCAAGGGGAGCAGCGGACCAGTGAACAACTAATATCATGAATCTTTCCAAATCTTTCATACCCACAGCAGCACAGGTAACGCTCCTGGAGAGAGGGTTGACATTCATCCCTCGCCCAAACAAATTTGATTGGGAGGAACTTCAAAGGGACACCCACAAATACCATAGAAGACTTAAAACTGTTGGACTATTTTGACTACAACACAGAGGACAATCACCTACCATTTACTTTACCATCTACCTGGGAACCTAAAACCTCCCAGATAGATGGTAGAATCAGGAGACTAATCAGAATGGACAAGAACACACTTCACAACCATCAGACTCACACAGATAGGGAGGATAACCTCACACACGTAGAAAGACAGGCAATACAACAACTTAAAAATAACCCACACATCATCATTAAACCAGCAGACAAAGGTTCAAAAATAGTAATACTGGATAAACACCAATACATGTATGAAGCCAACAGACAGTTACCAAACACCAAACATTATAAACGAATAGAAAACAGTATACAACCACAGACACAGACACAGCTAAGAACAATAATAAAAAGACTCTACGACCAACACTATATCACAGCAAAACAACAGGACTTTCTCTACGGTACAGACACCCCACGACCTAGACTATTCTATTTACTGTTAAAAGTACACAAGGAACCGGAGACATGGACAATTCCCTTTGAAGTCCGATTGTCTCAGACTGCAATAGTGAATCCTATAACATTTCACAATATATAGATCACCATATCAACCCTCTCTCCACAAGGCACCCCAGCTTTCTCAGGGACACCAACCACTTCATGGAGAGGATTGGACCCATAGTTGTTCCCTCCCATACACACATATTCACGATAGATATTGATAGCCTATACACCAACATAAATACAGCAACAGGAATACAAGCAATTAGAAATATCTTTAAGAGATACCCAGACAACACTAGACCGGACAAAGAAATATTACAACTATTAGAAATCAGCCTGACTAGCAATGACTTTTTATTCAATGATCATTATTACCTGCAGGTGGAGGGAACAGCTATGGGCAAAACATTTGCACCTACTTACGCCAATATATACATGGCTGAATGGGAGAGAGAGGCACTGGCCAAGTGTCCATATCAACCCACTTTCTATTACCGCTTTTTAGATGACATAATAGGAGCCTGGCCCCACGACATCCAGTTATTCACAGATTTTATAAACATTCTCAACGGTCATCATCCATCCATCAAGGTTAAATACACAATTCATCCGCAGCAAGTCAACTTCTTAGACACAACAGTTTTTTTCAGTAATAACAATCAATCACAGAAAACACTACACACTAGAGTTTACTTTAAACCAACAGACACACATGCTTTACTTCATAAACACAGTTACCATCCTAAACATACATTTAAGGGAATAATAAAATCACAAATTATACGGTTCTACAGGATATCATCTTGCAAGCAAGACCTGGATTATGCCATAAATACACTATTCAATGCACTTAGTAGAAGAGGATATTCCAAACGATTTTTAAGGACCATTAAAAACAACACATTGGCCGCCCTCCCTCCCTCCCATTCATCCAACACTCACAGACCACAGCAAATCATCCACCTCTCTTAACCTTAACCTCAATCCTACTCCTAACCTTAACCTCTCCCCAAACCCCACGCCTAATCCTAACCTCTTCCCAAACCTCACACCTAACCTTAACCTTTCCCTTAACCCCACGCCTAACCTTAACCTTTCCCGTAACCCCACACCTAACCTTAACCTCTCCCCAAACCCCACGCCTAATCCTAACCTCTCCCCAAACCTCACGCCTAACCTTAACCTTTCCCTTAACCCCACGCCTAACCTTAACCTTTCCCGTAACCCCACACCTAACCTTAACCTCTCCCCAAACCCCACGCCTAATCCTAACCTCTCCCCAAACCTCACGCCTAACCTTAACCTTTCCCTTAACCCCAAGTGTAACCTTAACCTTCCCCTTAACCCCACGCCTAACCCTAATGTGTACCATTACCCTAACCAGGGTTCTCATCCTATCTCCCTCCCTCACCCTAACCCTGACTCCCCTATGGAAAGTGATCTGCACCAATCACTAAACCGGAACACTTCTTCTCCCTTGTCATCAATACTCAATCAACAGACAATTATCATCCCCCTAGTAACCACATTTTCACATAGAATTAGACCCCTACATCAATCAATCAAACACAACTTCTATACAGTTCAGCACACTTACATACCACTCAAACCATACAGAATTATTTCAGCATTTAGAAAGAACAAAAACTTAAAGGACATGCTCACCAAAGCAAGAATCAGTAGCAAGCCATCACAAGACCTCAAACCTCATAATTTCCATTTTCGACAGATAAAGTTCATTACAAATATACACAGCCACACATCAGCACCAGTACAAGAATCTTATTCATTGAACACACATAACACCATTTATATCATTACATGTACACTTTGCAATAAACAATACATTGGAGAAACCAAACACACCATAGAAACCAGACTCAAACAACACCTGTATAACATTAAAAGGGCACACCTACAAACGGAACTCATAACCCACTTCCAGGAGCACCCCATCACTCACCTCACCATATCAGGGTTACAGTCACATATAGGCTGGACCTGTGGGCAGCGAAAGAGGGTAGAACGGGAGTGGATCCAGCACCTACAGACAATAACGCCAAATGGCCTGAACGAGAGGTTTTAGAAAATGGGTTTTAACAGACAGGAAAATGGATGGAGAAGAACATGGTTTTAGTCATAATTTATTTTTATTCTCTATAGATTTATGGTTTGTTTGATTTTAGTTTGGCACTGCCTCTTTTAGGTTTTTCTGTCCTTTAACAAAACAATAAAACCATTTAAATGCACAACATGGCGTTTATGTTTACATTTAACAACACTATGGTTGAATGGATCTCTCATCACATTGACTTCTGTACTGCCACCCAGAAAAAGAGGCAACTTGGAGCTTACCTCAGTTTTATTTATGGTCTTAGGAGGACATCTACGGGCCTTTTTAAGTACTACACCTATTATATTAGATCATCAGAAATGGGAGGGATAAACAGGAGATAGGCCAGTGCACCGTAAAACTAACTAGTTGAAACGAAACACATTTATATTCAAAACCTAACCCTAACCCTGTAAAGGAATGCTATTTCTTATGCAAGTGACCAGCCTACTGCTAAATACATGGCTACAACTCACAGTAAAGCCTGTGGGGTCCCCTACAGGATAGCTCCCACATTACACACTGACTGACAAACCAGCGCACGCACATAGTCTCCTTTCTAGCTGAACATTGTGTGCCCGAAGAGGATTCTACGATGACGGACAGACTACTGAGCCAATGGCGGAAGACTACAGACTACACCCCAGCTGAACCAATCCAAAGATCCGATCTTCCAGAATCAACCTACTTTCTGTTCCGTATATTAGTGGTGTACTGAATGTTAACGGTCTCTTGCCTGCTGTTCCATACGAACTAACGGAGGAGCCGTAATTACGCTGTACTAGATATCTTCACTCTGAATAAACTGTAACTTGTCATACAATTTACCACTTTGTCTGAATCGATCCTTGACCGGCTCACCCTTCTACATATCCAATTACTAACAGAACTTGGTAAGCAGAGGATAGTTAACTAACGGTCCAGTCGAAGTGAGCAGATTGGGTGTGAGAGAGGGGGTGAGCGGGTGAAAGGACGATTCACGAAGGACGAGTGAAGATTATTCGGTGTGTGGACAACAATTCTGCTCAACTCGGGAAACTGATCTAAAGGTGCACCATAAATAAGGTAAGCAAAACCTGTTAAATCAAACTTTGCATATTGTCGTATAGTCTGTCTAAATTTTGATCAGTATTTCCGAGTAAGTATGAATTCTTGTGTAAATGTATAATTTGCTGACGAGTCGAAAAGAACAGTGAAGTGAACATATGTAGCAACAAGCCGGTGACGGCTGGTGTGATATAAATCATTGATGAGATATCAGTAAGGGGATAGTTAATTACTAACTTCCGGCGCCGACTGAGATGGCCGCCTCGCTTCGCGTTCTAGGAAACTATGCAGTTTTTTGTTTTTTTACGTGTTATTTCTTACATTAGTACCCCAGGTCATCTTAGGTTTCATTACATACAGTCGAGAAGAACTACTGAATATAAGATCAGCGCCAACTCACCATCAGTACGACCAAGAATATGTTTTCCGCGACGCGGATCCGGTGTTCTGCCTTACAAACAGGACAACGGAATGGATCGCATGCAGCGACCCAAGGAAACGACTCCGAAAAAGAGGGAAACGAGGCGGTGTTCTGGTCAGACTCCGAAAAAGGGCACATCGCGCACCACTCCCCAGCATTCTTCTTGCCAATGTCCAGTCTCTTGACAACAAGGTTGACGAAATCCGAGCAAGGGTAGCATTCCAGAGGGACATCAGAGACTGCAACGTTCTCTGCTTCACAGAAACATGGCTTACTGGGAAGACGCTATCCGATGCGGTGCAGCCAACGGGTTTCTCCACGAATCGCGCGGACAGAAACAAACATCTTTCTGGTAAGAAGAGTGGCGGGGGCGTATGCCTCATGACTAACGAGACATGGTGTGATGAAGGAAACATACAGGAACTCAAATCCTTCTGTTCACCTGATTTAGAATTCCTCACAATCAAATGTAGACCGCATTATCTTCAAAGAGAATTCTCCTCGATTATAATCACAGCCGTATATATCCCCCCCCAAGCAGACACATCGATGGCTCTGAACGAACTTTATTTAACTCTTTGCAAACTGGAAACCATTTATCCGGAGGCTGCATTCATTGTAGCTGGGGATTTTAACAAAGCTAATCTGAAAACAAGACTCCCTAAATTTTACCAGCATATCGATTGCGCAACCAGGGGTGGTAAAACCTTGGATCATTGTTACTCTGACTCCACACTCCAAGACTGCTTCCATCACGTGGACTGGGACATGTTTCGTATTGCGTCAGATGGAAATATTGACGAATACGCTGATTCGGTGTGCGAGTTCATTAGAACGTGCGTCGAAGATGTCGTTCCCATAGCAACAATAAAAACATTCCCAAACCAGAAACCGTGGATTGATGGCAGCATTCGCGTGAAACTGAAAGCGCGAACCACTGCTTTTAATCAGGGCAAGGTGTCTGGTAATATGTCCGAATATAAACAATGCAGCTATTCCCTCCGCAAGGCTATTAAACAAGCTAAGCTTCAGTACAGAGACAAAGTGGAATCTCAATTCAATGGCTCAGACACAAGAGGCATGTGGCAGGGTCTACAGTCAATCACGGACTACAAGAAGAAACCCAGCCCAGTCACGGACCAGGATGTCTTGCTCCCAGAAAGACTAAATAACTTTTTTTGCCCGCTTTGAGGACAATACAGTGCCACTGACACGGCCTGCAATGAAAACATGCGGTCTCTCCTTCACTGCAGCCGAGGTGAGTAAGACATTTAAACGTGTTAACCCTCGCAAGGCTGCAGGCCCAGACGGCATCCCCAGCCGCGCCCTCAGAGCATGCGCAGACCAGCTGGCCGGTGTGTTTACGGACATATTCAATCAATCCCTATACCAGTCTGCTGTTCCCACATGCTTCAAGAGGGCCACCATTGTTCCTGTTCCCAAGAAAGCTAAGGTAACTGAGCTAACGACTACCGCCCGTAGCACTCACTTCCGTCATCATGAAGTGCTTTGAGAGACTAGTCAAGGACCATATCACCTCCACCCTACCTGACACCCTAGACCCACTCCAATTTGCTTACCGCCCAAATAGGTCCACAGACGATGCAATCTCAACCACACTGCACACTGCCCTAACCTGACGGGCCGCCCCCAGGTGGTGAGGGTAGGCAACAACATCTCCTCCCCGCTGATCCTCAACACTGGGGCCCCACAAGGGTGCGTTCTGAGCCCTCTCCTCTACTCCCTGTTCACCCACGACTGCGTGGCCACGCACGCCTCCAACTCAATCATCAAGTTTGCGGACGACACAACAGTGGTAGGCTTGATTACCAACAACGACGAGACGGCCTACAGGGAGGAGGTGAGGGCCCTCGGAGTGTGGTGTCAGGAAAATAACCACACTCAACGTCAACAAAACTAAGGAGATGATTGTGGACTTCAGGAAACAGCAGAGGGAACACCCCCCTATCCACATCGATGGAACAGTAGTGGAGAGGGTAGCAAGTTTTAAGTTCCTCGGCATACACATCACAGACAAACTGAATTGGTCCACTCACACAGACAGCATCGTGAAGAAGGCGCAGCAGCGCCTCTTCAACCTCAGGAGGCTGAAGAAATTCAGCTTGTCACCAAAAGCACTCACAAACTTCTACAGATGCACAATCGAGAGCATCCTGGCGGGCTGTATCACCGCCTGGTACGGCAACTGCTCCGCCCTCAACCGTAAGGCTCTCCAGAGGGTAGTGAGGTCTGCACAACGCATCACCGGGGGCAAACTACCTGCCCTCCAGGACACCTATACCACCCGATGTTACAGGAAGGCCATAAAGATCATCAAGGACATCAACCACCCGCGCCACTGCCTGTTCACCCTGCTATCATATATATATATATAGTACAGGTGCATCAAAGCTGGGACCGAGAGACTGAAAAACAGCTTCTATCTCAAGGCCATCAGACTGTTAAACAGCCACCACTAACATTGAGTGGCTGCTGCCAACACACTGACACTGACACTGACTCAACTCCAGCCACTTTAATAATGGGAATTGATGGGAAATGATGTAAATATATCACTAGCCACTTTAAACAATGCTACCTTATATAATGTTACTTACCCTACATTATTCATCTCATATGCATACGTATATACTGTACTCTATATCATCGACTGCATCCTTATGTATCACTAG
>NW_027039094.1:0-12500 GCF_034236695.1 Oncorhynchus nerka
AGACTCTATCCATCTCAATGTGGTCATCTTCAGTTAAAGACTCTATCCATCTCAACGAGGTCCTCTTCAGTTAAAGACTCTATCCATCTCAATGAGGTCCTCTTCAGTCAAAGACTCTATCCATCTCAATGTGGTCATCTTCAGTTAGACTCTATCCATCTCAATGTGGTCATCTTCAGTCAAAGACTCTATCCATCTCATTGTAATCATCTTCAGTCAAAGACTCTAACCATCTAAACGTGGCCCTCTTAAATCATCTCCTTAACAGAAGTTGGAAGATAATTGTCTCAACGATTTCTTAATGCTCCCTATTCTCAGACTAGTCTTGGCAACGTCAAAACAATGTTTTCCAGGACCAAGATGTTCTACTCCTTCTGTACCTTGGCTATATTTCCATTTAATTATCAAAACACAGCACTACTATTTCTATCCTGTTGTTTGTTGAAATACACAAATTCCTTTTGTCAGACCAGAGTTAGGCTAGCCAGTTAGCTATACAGCACTAACAGACCTTGGACCAGGTTAAGATAGGCTAGCCAGTTAGCTATACAGCACTAACATACCTTGGACTGTATAGCTAACTGTGCTGTATAGCTAACTGGCTAGCCTAACAGACCTTGGACCAGGTTAAGATAGTGCTGTATAGCCAACAGGCTAGCCTAACAGACCTACAGCACTAACAGACCTACAGCGCTAACAGACCTGGGACCAGGTTAAAATAGGCTAGCCAGTTGGCTACACAGCACTAACAGACCTGGGATCAGGCTAGAGATTATTTAGAGAGGCACTATAACCCCTAGCAGCAGTGGTTGGTTTTCCAGGTAGTGGGCTGGGCATCAATCTAGCGGTGGTAGGTTTATATTTCACAGGCAAAGAGAGAGAGAGAGAGAGAGAGAGAGTGTGTGTGTGTGTGTGTGTGTGTGTGTGTGTGACCCCAGAGAGGGAGAGCTGAGCTCCTGAGCCTGGTGGACTCATTATAGGTATAAATCACTGAGTCCACTCGTACACACACACACCCACACACACACACACACACACCCACACACACACCACACACACACACACACACACACACACACACACCCACACACACACACACACACACACACACACACACACACACACACACACACACACACACACACACACACACACACACACACACACACACACACACACAACCCAGCGAGGGCTCAGACTTTGTGACAGAAGGATACGGAAAGTTTGTAGTGTGAGCTCATAGTGAACATCACCGTTCCCTTCAGGACAGACTATCACAATACGGAGTCTACATCCCACATGGCACACACAGGGCTCTGGTCTAACGTAGTGCACTATGTAGGGAATAGGGTGCGATTTGGAGAGAAATAAACCCAGACACAAAGCATTGTATTTCAATTAGGTGGATTTGGCTGAAGAATGTGGCTTTGGGGAGAGAGGGAGAGAGAGAGAGACAGGGAGAGAGGGAGAGAGAGACAGGGAGAGAGGGAGAGAGAGAGACAGGGAGAGAGGGAGAGAGACAGGGAGAGACAGGGAGAGAGGGAGAGAGAGAGACAGGGAGAGAGGGAGAGAGAGAGAGTACAGGGAGAGAGGGAGAGAGAGAGAGAGACAGGGAGAGAGGGAGAGAGAGAGAGAGAGTACAGGGAGAGAGGGATAGAGAGAGAGAGAGTACAGGGAGAGAGGGAGAGAGAGAGAGTACAGGGAGAGAGGGAGAGAGAGAGAGAGAGAGAGACAGGGAGAGAGACAGGGAGAGACAGGGAGAGGGAGAGAGGAGAGAGGGAGAGAGGGAGAGAGGGAGAGAGAGACAGGGAGAGAGGGAGAGAGAGACAGGGAGAGAGGGAGAGAGACAGGGAGAGACAGGGATGAGAGGGAGAGAGAGACAGGGAGAGAGGGAGAGAGAGACAGGGAGAGAGGGAGAGAGGACGATTGTGTGTTTGAGGGATTTACGTGGAGTTGGAGAACGTCGACAATGAAACTCAAATCAGGCAGAGATCAGTGAAAACATCCGAGTAGCTATTGGGCTGCTGGGGATCGTTCTCCATCAATGGAACATCAAATGGATTAATAAATAGGTACAAATAGATGAGAAAAATAAAATATATAAATTGGAAGGTGAGAATAAAGCCCAAATGTTCAATGTTTTTAACTAGACCGAGAAGGCTCTGAGATACACAGACATTCCTAAGCCAAAAGGTAGGCTTTGAGCTGCTGGTCTTCGTCAGAAATTGCAAGGAGAATACTTCATTCACACTGTTTGTGTCTATAAATGATTGTGTAATGTAATATGTCTTCAAAGGATTTAAAGATAGTCTTTGAGGACGACATTCGTTTATAAAGGTATCAGCTCCACCGATGTCTTATGTTACAAGAACACACTCATCAACCATCTCTCTCTCTCCCTTTCTCTCTCCCCTCTCCCTCTCTCTCTCACCCTTTCTCTCCCTCTCCCTCTCTCTCTCACCCTCTCTCTCTCTCCCTTCTCTCTCCCCCTCCCTCTCTCCCCCTCTCTCTCTCCCTTTCTCTCTCCCTCTCCTCTCTCTCACCCCTCTCTCCCTTCTCTCTCTCTCCCCCTCTCCCTCTCTCTCTCTCCTCCCTCCCTCCCTCTCCCTCCCTCCCTTTCTCCCTCCTCCCTCCCTCCCTCTCTCCCTCCCTCCCTCCCTCCCTCCCTCTCTCCATACCTCATCCTCTGGTTCCTGTGCCTGTGGCTGCTCCTGATGAGGCGTTTCACAGTCGGGGCTGTAGTGTTCACAGTAGTCGTACGCTGCCCGCGGGTCGGCCACAATCAGCAGCTGCTGGATGTCACCCTGTAAAGAAGAGAGAGAAGACGTCAGAACAGAGTATTCTCAAGTCACAGCTCACGAAGAGAAGAGAAGTGACAGATAATTGATGTTCCTCAAACATCTCCTTGAGACGAGGAGGAGAGAGCATGTTAGTTTAACTTTCAGGAATGAACCTGGGTCTCCTGCTCACCAACCCAATATCTAAACCATTAGATGAAAATGTGCATTATCTGAAGGAGCCATTTAGGATCACAAGCCTTAGGCAGGGATGCCTCTTCACAAGAGGTGGTTCACGATTTCAAATCACCTCTGCTACATCAAAACAGATAAATCACCCTCCCCTCACCCTTCACCCTCACCTCCCCTCCCTCACCCCTCACGCTTCACCCCTCCCCTCACCCTTCACCCCTCACCTCCCCTCACCCTTCACCCCTCACCTCAACCCTCACCTCTCCTCACCTCACCCTTCACACTCCCCTCACCCCCTCACCCCTCACCTCCCTCACCTCACCCCCCTCCCCTCACCCCTAACCTAACCTCACCTCCTCCCCTCTCACCTCCCCTCCCCTCACCCCCCCTCACCCTTCACCTCCCTCACCCCCTCACCTTCACCCCTCCCTCCCCTCCCCTCACCCCCCCTCCCCTCTTACCTCCCCTCCCTCGACCCCTCACCCTTCACCTCCCTCATCCTCACCCTTCACCCCTCCCCCTCCTCTCCCTACCCCTCACTTCATCTCTCACATTCATATCACTCAGAGTATATCACATTACAAAAGTAAAATTTGAGAACAGAATACAGTGAGTTCTAATGTTGATTCCATACATGATAGAAATCAAACAAAAGTGTGACAGAAGACCAATGTAGATACATGATAATAGAGACAGCAGCCTCTGAATATCAAGAAACATCTATCCACAAACAGACAGACAGACAGACAGACAGACAGACAGACAGACAGACAGACAGACAGACAGACAGACAGACAGACAGACAGACAGACAGACAGACAGACAGACAGACAGACAGACAGACAGACAGACAGGAAGAAGACAACAATGTCCTGACCAATAGACAACCAGCATCTCCCTCAGTCAGACCAATCAGACGATCCTGCACCGGGTTTGTTTCTCTACTCTGTCCAAAGACAGACACACATTTGTGAATACACGGGCAGTCACACACACACACGCACACACACTCTCTGACAGAAAGAAGCCAGACTGGGCACAGAAAATAAAAAGGGGTGAGGGGAGATTGCATCAAGACTTTGTTTGCTCTGAAATGGCAGGGAGGGTGTCTGTAAGTCCCCACTTTCAAAAAGACTATTGTACAGTCCTCCCCCGACACAACCATTAGGGAAATCGAGTCATATTACCCTGCCTTGCCAAACCTCACTCTGTGTCCCGAATGGCACCCCCAGCCTGCCTGGTGCTAGAGGAATGGGACAGATACATAACCAGAGTCTGTACTTAGAAAATATCTGAGGCTGTCATGATCTCTCTCTCTCTCTCTCTCTCACTCTCTCTCTCTCTCACTCTCTCTCTCTCTCTCTCTCTCTCTCTCTCTCTCTCTCTCTCTCTCTCTCTCTCTCTCTCTCTCTCTCTCTCTCTCTCTCTCTCACTCTCACTCTCACTCTCTCTCTGCTGTGGAGAATGTTAACTAGCAGCACCCCACCCCACAAATACTTCAGCTGACCTCCTCTGTGTTGATCCACTCATGTGTATATTGGATGAGTTTCTCATCTTCTGCTTTCCTCAGCATACATGACTATATCAACTAAGTTGGTGGTTAAATATATGATCAATGAAATAGAGTTAAGTGGCTCTCGCACTGCAGAGCAATAAATAGCAATAAATATATAATTAAATAGATAATTAAATAGGTACCATTAAGTATGTGAACACTTTGGATTTCATAAAATGTGATCTGATCTTCATCTAAGTCACAACAACAGACAAACTGCTTAAACACTTAAAACACTCAACTACAGAAAATGTTTGGTTGAGGTTATTGCTGCCAAAGGAGGGTCAACCAGTTATTAAATCCAAGAGCTCACATACTTTTCCCACCCTGCACTGTGAATGTGCAGACTGTGTTTGTCTGTTGTTGTAACTTCGATGAAGATCAGATCAAATTTGATGACCAACTTCTGCAGAAATCCAGGTCACATACTTTTTCCTGCCACTGTAGGTAACAATAAGAGGTAAACCTAAATAAACATAAACAAATATACCATTAAATAGGTACCATTAAGTGTATTCACCCCCTTGGCATTTATCCTATTTTGTTGCCTTATAAACCTGGAATTAAAATGTATATTTTGGAGGTTTGTATCATTTCATTTACACAACATGCCGACCACTTTGAAGATGCAAAATATGTTTTATTGTGAAACAAACAAGAAATAAGACAAAAAAAACTGAAAACTTGAGTGTGCATAACTATTCACCCCCCCAAAGTCAATACTTTGTTAGAGACACCTTTTGCTGGGATTTCTGCCCATTCTTCAAGGCAAAACTGCTCCAGCTCCTTCAAGCTGGATGGGTTCCGCTGATGTACAGGAATCTTTAAATCATACCACATATTCTCAATTGGATTGAGGTCTGGGCTTTGACTAGGCCTTTCCAAGACATTTAAATGTTTCCCCTTAAACCACTTGAGTGTTGGTTTAGCAGTATGCTTAGGGTCATTGTCCTGCTGGATGGTGAACCTCCGTCCCAGTCTCCGTCTCCATCCCATGGCCAAAATAGCTCAATTTTAGTCTCATCTGACCAGAGTACCTTTTTCCATATCTTTGGGGAGTCTACCAAATGCCTTTCGGCAACACCAAACGTGTTTGCTTATTTTATTCTTAAGGCAATGGCTTTTTTCTGGCCACTCTTCCATAAAGCCCAGGCCTGTGGAGGGTATGGCTTAAAGTGGTCCTATGGACAGATATTCCAATCTCCGCTGTGGAGCTTTGCAGCTCCTTCAGGGTTATCTTTGGTCGCTTTGTTGCCTCTGATTAATGCCCTCCTTATCCGGTCTGTGAGTTTTGGTGGGCGGCCCTCTCTTGGCAGGTTTGTTGTGGTGCCATATTCTTTCCATTTTTTAATAATGGGTTTAATGGTGCTCCGTGGGATGTTCAAAGTTCTGGATATTTTTTTATAGTCCAACCCTGAACTGTACTTCTCCACAAATTTGTCCCTGACCTGTTTGGAGAGCTCCTTGGTCTTCATGGTGCTGCTTGCTTGGTGGTGTGCCTTGCTTAGTGGTGTTGCAGACTCTGGGGCCTTTCAGAACAGGTGTATATATACTGAGATCATGTGACACTTAGATTGCACACAGGAGGACTTTATTTAACTAATTATGTAACTTCTGAAGGTAATTGGTTGCACCAGATCTTATTTAGGGGCTTCATAGCAAAGAGGGTGAATACATATACACGCACCACTTTATCATTTATTTTATCTTTTATCTTTTCGAAACAAGTTATTTTTTAAATTTCATTTCACCAATTTGGACAATTTTGTGTGTGTCCATTACATGGAATCCAAATAAAAATCTATTTAAATTACAGGTTGTTAATGCAACAAAATAGGAAAAGCGCCAAGGGGATGAATACTTTTGCAAGGCACTTTAAGATGACATTATAAAGAGAAACCCAGGCCAGACCTTGGACATACCCAGGGGAACCCCAGGACAGACCCAGAACAGACCCAGGAGGGACCCAGACCAGACCCAGGACAGACCAGAACAGACCCAGGACAGACCCAGAACAGACCCAGAACAGACCCAGAACAGACCTAGGACAGACCCAGAACAGACCCAGGACCGACCCAGAACAGACCCAGGACAGACCCAGGACAGACCCAGACCAGACCCAGGCCAGACCAGACCCAGGCCAGACCCAGACCAGACCCAGGACAGACCCAGACCAGACCCAGAATAGACCCAAGACAGCCCCAGACCAGACCCAGGATAGTCCCAGGGGAGTCCCAGGACAGACCCAGGACAAACCCAGACCAGACCCAGACCCAGAACAGACACTAGGGAGACCCAGGACAGACCCAGGGGAGTCCCAGGACAGACCCAGGCCAGACCCAGGACAAACCCAGGCCGAAAGTGTGTTCCAAATAGCACCCTATTCCCTATATAGTGCACTACTTTAGACCAGAGCCCTATGGCACCCTATTCCCTACATAGTGCACTACTTTAGACCAGAGCCCTGTGGCACCCTATTCCCTACATAGTGCACTACTTTAGACCAGAGCCCTGTGGCACCCTATTCCCTACATAGTGCACTACTTTAGACCAGAGCCCTGTGGCACCCTATTCCCTACATAGTGCACGACTTTTGACCAGGGGTCATAGGGTGCCATGTGGGACACAGACAAGGGTACTAACATTAGCAGACTGGATCAAGACAGGCAACTCCAGCACTATCAGGGTGGCCCACCACCACCAGAGAGGATACACGTCCAGATGACATTCAATTAAAGGGCCTAGCAGAACTACAGCTAACATCTGTCAGAACTTAGTTAAACTGTCTGGATCTCATTAGCTGTTCTCCGTCAGGCCTGACCAGTAAACCTTAATTGCAGTGTGTGTGTGTGTGTGTGTGTGTGTCGCGCTGGCTCCTAACAGCACTATCCAGCTTGGTGTTAGTTGACAACCCACTGAATGACAGGCAGGCACAGAAATAAACTTTGTACTCTATACAGATATGCATGATATCATAATCATAATAATAATCAGAGTGGCAGGTAGCCTAGTGGTTAGAGTGTAGAGGCGGCAGGTAGCCTAGTGGTTAGAGTGTAGAGGCGGCAGGTAGCCTAGTGGTTAGAGTGTAGAGGCGGTGGTAGCCTAATGGTTAGAGTGTAGAGGTGGTAGGTAGCCTAGTGGTTAGAGTGTAGAGGTGGTAGGTAGCCTAGTGGTTAGAGTGTAGAGGCGGTAGGTAGCCTAGTGGTTAGAGTGTAGAGGCGGTAGGTAGCCTAGTGGTTAGAGTGTAGAGGCGGTAGCCAGCCTAGTGGTTAGAGTGTAGAGGTGGTAGCCAGCCTAGTGGTTAGAGTGTAGAGGCGGTAGGTAGCCTAATGGTTAGAGTGTAGAGGTGGTAGGTAGCCTAGTGGTTAGAGTGTAGAGGTGGTAGGTAGCCTAGTGGTTAGAGTGTAGAGGCGGTAGGTAGCCTAGTGGTTAGAGTGTAGAGGCGGTAGGTAGCCTAGTGGTTAGAGTGTAGAGGCGGTAGCCAGCCTAGTGGTTAGAGTGTAGAGGCGGTAGGTAGCCTAGTGGTTAGAGTGTAGAGGTGGTAGGTAGCCTAGTGGTTAGAGTGTAGAGGTGGTAGGTAGCCTAGTGGTTAGAGTGTAGAGGTGGTAGGTAGCCTAGTGGTTAGAGTGTAGAGGCGGTAGGTAGCCTAGTGGTTAGAGTGTAGAGGCGGTAGCCAGCCTAGTGGTTAGAGTGTAGAGGTGGTAGGTAGCCTAGTGGTTAGAGTGTAGAGGTGGTAGGTAGCCTAGTGGTTAGAGTGTAGAGGTGGTAGGTAGCCTAGTGGTTAGAGTGTAGAGGTGGTAGCCAGCCTAGTGGTTAGAGTGTAGAGGTGGTAGCCAGCCTAGTGGTTAGAGTGTAGAGGTGGTAGGTAGCCTAGTGGTTAGAGTGTAGAGGTGGTAGGTAGCCTAGTGGTTAGAGTGTAGAGGTGGTAGGTAGCCTAGTGGTTAGAGTGTAGAGGTGGTAGGTAGCCTAGTGGTTAGTGTGTAGAGGTGGTAGCCAGCCTAGTGGTTAGAGTGTAGAGGTGGTAGGTAGCCTAGTGGTTAGAGTGTAGAGGTGGTAGGTAGCCTAGTGGTTAGAGTGTAGAGGTGGTAGGTAGCCTAGTGGTTAGAGTGTAGAGGTGGTAGGTAGCCTAGTGGTTAGAGTGTAGAGGTGGTAGCCAGCCTAGTGGTTAGAGTGTAGAGGAGGTAGCCAGCCTAGTGGTTAGAGTGTAGAGGTGGTAGCCAGCCTAGTGGTTAGAGTGTAGAGGCGGTAGCCAGCCTAGTGGTTAGAGTGTAGAGGAGGTAGCCAGCCTAGTGGTTAGAGTGTAGAGGTGGTAGCCAGCCTAGTGGTTAGAGTGTAGAGGAGGTAGCCAGCCTAGTGGTTAGAGTGTAGAGGTGGTAGGTAGCCTAGTGGTTAGAGTGTAGAGGTGGTAGGGTAGCCTAGTGGTTAGAGTGTAGAGGTGGTAGGTAGCCTAGTGGTTAGAGTGTAGAGGTGGTAGGTAGCCTAGTGGTTAGAGTGTTAGCCAGCCTAGTGGTTAGAGTGTGAGGCGGTAGGTAGCCTAGTGGTTAGAGTATAGAGGCGGTAGGTAGCCTAGTGGTTGGTAGAGGCGGTAGGTAGCCTAGTGGTTAGAGTGTAGAGGTGGTAGGTAGCCTAGTGGTTAGAGTGTGGCGGTAGGTAGCCTAGTGGTTAGAGTGTAGAGGTGGTAGGTAGCCTAGTGGTTAGAGTGTAGAGGCGGTAGGTAGCCTAGTGGTTAGAGTGTAGAGGTGGTAGGTAGCCTAGTGGTTAGAGTGTAGAGGTGGTAGGTAGCCTAGTGGTTAGAGTGTAGAGGTGGTAGGTAGCCTAGTGGTTAGAGTGTAGAGGCGGTAGGTAGCCTAGTGGTTAGAGTGTAGAGGTGGTAGGTAGCCTAGTGGTTAGAGTGTAGAGGTGGTAGCCAGCCTAGTGGTTAGAGTGTAGAGGCGGTAGGTAGCCTAGTGGTTAGAGTGTAGAGGCGGTAGCCAGCCTAGTGGTTAGAGTGTAGAGGTGGTAGGTAGCCTAGTGGTTAGAGTGTAGAGGTGGTAGCCAGCCTAGTGGTTAGAGTGTAGAGGTGGTAGCCAGCCTAGTGGTTAGAGTGTAGAGGTGGTAGCCAGCCTAGTGGTTAGAGTGTAGAGGTGGTAGGGTAGCCTAGTGGTTAGAGTGTAGAGGTGGTAGGTAGCCTAGTGGTTAGAGTGTAGAGGTGGTAGGTAGCCTAGTGGTTAGAGTGTAGAGGCGGTAGGTAGCCTAGTGGTTAGAGTGTAGAGGCGGTAGGTAGCCTAGTGGTTAGAGTGTAGAGGTGGTAGCCAGCCTAGTGGTTAGAGTGTAGAGGCGGTAGCCAGCCTAGTGGTTAGAGTGTAGAGGCGGTAGCCAGCCTAGTGGTTAGAGTGTAGAGGCGGTAGGTAGCCTAGTGGTTAGAGTGTAGAGGCGGTAGGTAGCCTAGTGGTTAGAGTGTAGAGGTGGTAGCCAGCCTAGTGGTTAGAGTGTAGAGGCGGTAGCCAGCCTAGTGGTTAGAGTGTAGAGGCGGTAGGTAGCCTAGTGGTTAGAGTGTAGAGGCGGTAGGTAGCCTAGTGGTTAGAGTGTAGAGGTGGTAGCCAGCCTAGTGGTTAGAGTGTAGAGGCGGTAGGTAGCCTAGTGGTTAGAGTATAGAGGCGGTAGGTAGCCTAGTGGTTAGAGTGTAGAGGCGGTAGGTAGCCTAGTGGTTAGAGTGTAGAGGTGGTAGGTAGCCTAGTGTGGTTAGAGTGTAGTGAGGCGGTAGGTAGCCTAGTGGTTAGAGTGTAGAGGTGGTAGGTAGCCTAGTGGTTAGAGTGTAGAGGCGGTAGGTAGCCTAGTGGTTAGAGTGTAGAGGTGGTAGGTAGCCTAGTGGTTAGAGTGTAGAGGTGGTAGGTAGCCTAGTGGTTAGAGTGTAGAGGCGGTAGGTAGCCTAGTGGTTAGAGTGTAGAGGCGGTAGGTAGCCTAGTGGTTAGAGTGTAGAGGTGGTAGGTAGCCTAGTGGTTAGAGTGTAGAGGTGGTAGCCAGCCTAGTGGTTAGAGTGTAGAGGCGGTAGGTAGCCTAGTGGTTAGAGTGTAGAGGCGGTAGGTAGCCTAGTGGTTAGAGTGTAGAGGTGGTAGGTAGCCTAGTGGTTAGAGTGTAGAGGTGGTAGCCAGCCTAGTGGTTAGAGTGGCGGTAGGTAGCCAGCCTAGTGGTTGGTAGAGGTGGTAGCCAGCCTAGTGGTTAGAGTGTAGAGGTAGGGTAGCCTAGTGGTTAGAGTGTGTAGAGCGGTAGGTAGCCTAGTGGTTAGAGTGTAGAGGTGGTAGGTAGCCTAGTGGTTGAGTGTAGAGGCGGTAGGTAGCCTAGTGGTTAGAGTGTAGAGGCGGTAGGTAGCCTAGTGGTTAGGTTAGAGGTGGTAGCCAGCCTAGTGGTAGGCGGTAGCCAGCCTAGTGGTTAGAGTGTAGAGGCGGTAGCCAGCCTAGTGGTTAGAGTGTAGAGGCGGTAGGTAGCCTAGTGGTTAGAGTGTAGAGGCGGTAGGTAGCCTAGTGGTTAGAGTGTAGAGGTGGTAGCCAGCCTAGTGGTTAGAGTGCAGAGGCGGTAGGTAGCCTAGTGGTTAGAGTGTAGAGGCGGTAGGTAGCCTAGTGGTTAGAGTGTAGAGGCGGTAGGTAGCCTAGTGGTGGTAGAGGTTAGCCAGCCTAGTGTAGAGGTGGTAGGTAGCCTAGTGGTTAGAGTGTAGAGGCGGTAGGTAGCCTAGTGGTTAGAGTGTAGAGGCGGTAGGTAGCCTAGTGGTTAGAGTGTAGAGGCGGTAGGTAGCCTAGTGGTTAGAGTGCAGAGGCGGTAGGTAGCCTAGTGGTTAGAGTGTAGAGGCGGTAGGTAGCCTAGAGTGGTTAGCCTAGTGTAGAGGCGGTAGCCAGCCTAGAGTGTAGAGGTGGTAGCCAGTGGTTAGAGGTAGAGGTAGGTAGCCTAGTGGTTAGAGTGTAGAGGCGGTAGGTAGCCTAGTGGTTAGAGTGTAGAGGTGGTAGGTAGCCTAGTGGTTAGAGTGTAGAGGCGGTAGGTAGCCTAGTGGTTAGAGTGTAGAGGCGGTAGGTAGCCTAGTGGTTAGAGTGTAGAGGCGGTAGCCAGCCTAGTGGTTAGAGTGTAGAGGTGGTAGGTAGCCTAGTGGTTAGAGTGTAGAGGCGGTAGGTAGCCTAGTGGTTCGAGTGTAGAGGCGGTAGGTAGCCTAGTGGTTAGAGTGCCAGCCTAGTGGTTAGAGTGTAGAGGCGGTAGGTAGCCTAGTGGTTAGAGTGTAGAGGCGGTAGGTAGCCTAGTGGTTAGGAGTGTAGAGGCGGTAGCCAGCCTAGTGGTTAGAGTGTAGAGGTGGTAGGTAGCCTAGTGGTTAGAGTGTAGAGGCGGTAGGTAGCCTAGTGGTTAGAGTGTAGAGGTGGTAGGGTAGCCTAGTGGTTAGAGTGTAGAGGCGGTAGCCAGCCTAGTGGTTAGAGTGTAGAGGCGGTAGGTAGCCTAGTGGTTAGAGTGTGGTAGCCAGCCTAGTGGTTAGAGTGTAGAGGTGGTAGGTAGCCTAGTGGTTAGAGTGTAGAGGCGGTAGGTAGCCTAGTGGTTAGAGTGTAGAGGTGGTAGGGTAGCCTAGTGGTTAGAGTGTAGAGGCGGTAGCCAGCCTAGTGGTTAGAGTGTAGAGGCGGTAGGTAGCCTAGTGGTTAGAGTGTAGAGGCGGTAGCCAGCCTAGTGGTTAGAGTGTAGAGGTGGTAGCCAGCCTAGTGGTTAGAGTGTAGAGGTGGTAGCCAGCCTAGTGGTTAGAGTGTAGAGGCGGTAGGTAGCCTAGTGGTTAGAGTGTAGAGGCGGTAGGTTCCTAGTGGTTAGAGTGTAGAGGAGGTAGGTAGCCTAGTGGTTAGAGTGTAGAGGAGGTAGGTAGCCTAGTGGTTAGAGTGTAGAGGAGGTAGCCAGCCTAGTGGTTAGAGTGTAGAGGCGGTAGGTAGCCTAGTGGTTAGAGTGTAGAGGTGGTAGCCAGCCTAGTGGTTAGAGTGTAG
>NW_027039094.1:17500-47334 GCF_034236695.1 Oncorhynchus nerka
AAGGTAAATAAATAAAAACTGTGGGGATGAGGTAGGTGAAAATGGGTGGGCTATTTACCAATAGATTATGTACAGCTGCAGCGATCGGTTAGCTGCTCAGATAGCTGATGTTTGAAGTTGGTGAGGGAGATAAAAGTCTCCAACTTCAGCGATTTTTGCAAATCGTTCCAGTCACAGGCAGCAGAGTACTGGAACGAAAGGCGGCCAAATGAGGTGTTGGCTTTGGGGATGCTCAATGAGATACACCTGCTGGAGCGCGTGCTACGGATGGGTGTTGCCATCGTGACCAGTGAGCTGAGATAAGGCGGAGCTTTGCCTAGCATGGCCTTGTAGATGACCTGGAGCCAGTGGGTCTGGCGACGAATATGTAGCGAGGGCCAGCCGACTAGAGCATACAAGTCGCAGTGGTGGGTAGTATAAGGTGCTTTAGTGACAAAACGGATGGCACTGTGATAAACTGCATCCAGTTTGCTGAGAAGAGTGTTGGAAGCCATTTTGTAGATGACATCGCCGAAGTCGAGGATCGGTAGGATAGTCAGTTTTACTAGGGTAAGCTTGGCAGCGTGAGTGAAGGAGGCTTTGTTGCGGAATAGAAAGCCGACTCTTGATTTGATTTTCGATTGGAGATGTTTGATATGGGTCTGGAAGGAGAGTTTGCAGTCTAGCCAGACACCTAGGCACTTATAGGTGTCCACATATTCAAGGTCGGAACCATCCAGTGTGGTGATGCTAGTCGGGCAAGCGGGTGCAGGCAGCGATCGGTTGAAAAGCATGCATTTGGTTTTACTAGCGTTTAAGAGCAGTTGGAGGCCACGGAAGGAGTGTTGTATGGCATTGAAGCTCGATTGGAGGTTAGATAGCACAGTGTCCAATGACGGGCCGAAAGTGTATAGAATGGTGTCGTCTGCGTAGAGGTGGATCAGGGAATCGCCCGCAGCAAGAGCAACATCATTGATATACACAGAGAAAAGAGTCGGCCCGAGAATTGAACCCTGTGGCACCCCCATAGAGACTGCCAGAGGACCGGACAACATGCCCTCCGATTTGACACACTGAACTCTGTCTGCAAAGTAATTGGTGAACCAGGCAAGGCAGTCATCCGAAAAGCCGAGGCTACTGAGTCTGCCGATAAGAATATGGTGATTGACAGAGTCGAAAGCCTTGGCAAGGTCGATGAAGACGGCTGCACAGTACTGTCTTTTATCGATGGCGGTTATGATGTCGTTTAGTACCTTGAGTGTGGCTGAGGTGCACCCGTGACCGGCTCGGAAACCAGATTGCATGGCGGAGAAGGTACGGTGGGATTCGAGATGGTCAGTGACCTGTTTGTTGACTTGGCTTTCGAAGACCTTAGATAGGCAGGGCAGAATGGATATAGGTCTGTAACAGTTTGGGTCCAGGGTGTCTCCCCCTTTGAAGATGGGGATGACTGCGGCAGCTTTCCAATCCTTGGGGATCTCAGACGATATGAAAGAGAGGTTGAACAGGCTGACCTATGTGTACCCCCAGTGAGGGCTTGACCCCTGTGGACAGTCACCTTTAATCAGTCTGGTAAGAGGTTGGGCTGTTGCTGTTACTACTACTACTGCTACTACTGCTACTGCTACTACTACTACTATACCTACTACTGCTACTACTACTACTACTGCTACCTACTACTACTACTACTACTACTACTACTATACCTACCACTACTACTACTACTACTACTGCTACCTACTACTGCGGCTGCTACTACCACTACTACCCTACCACTGCTGCTGCTGCACTGCTACCACTACTACCGCTACTACTACTACACTACTACTACTGCTACTATACCTATACCTACTACTGCCACTGCTACTACTACTACTGCTACTACTACAGCGGCTGCTGCTACTACTGCCATTGCTACTGTTGCTACTGCTGCTACCATGTATGCACTGCTACTACTGCTACTACCACTACTACTACACATGCCACTACCACTACCACTGCTGCCACTGCTACTGCCACATATACTACCACTGCCACAGATGCTACCACTACTGCTACTACCACTGCACTACATATGCCACTACTACTCACCACTACACACAGATGCCACTACTGGCTGCCACTACACTACTACTGCTGCTACTGCTACACATGCTACTACTCACCACTGCTACTCACCACCACTACCACTACTACATATGCCACCACCACCACTGCACCACTACTACTACACAGACTGCTGCTACCACTACACATGCTGCTGCTGCCACTACTACCACTACTGCTACTACATATGCTGCACTGCCACTGCTACTACTGCCACTACCACTACTATTCACCACTACTACTGCTGCTACCACCACTACATGTGCTGCTACTGCTACACTGCTACCACCACTGCCACTGCTGCTGCTATCACTGCTACTACCACTGCTACCACTACTACTACTATTACCACTACTGCTACTGCTGCCACTGCTACTACATATGCTGCTGCTGCCACTGCTACTACTACCACTGCTGCTACTGCTACTGCTGCTACTACTACCACCACCACTCTACTGCTGTTGCCGCTGCACTACTACTGCTGCTGCTACTACATATGCTGCTACCACCACTGCTGCTACTGCTGCCGCTGCTACTACTATTACCACTACTGCTGCTGCACTACCACTGCTGCTGCTACTGCTACTATTACCACTACTACTACTGCTCACCACTACTACTACTACTATTACCACTACTACTACTACTACCACTGCCACCACATATGCTACTACTGCCACTACTCATCACTACTACCACTACTACCACTATTACCACTACACTACTACCACCACTGCTGCTACTGCTATTACCACTACTACCACTACCACCACTACTACTACTACTACTGCCACTGCCACTACTACTACTACTACTACTACCATTGCACTACCACTACCACTACTACTACTGCCTACTGTTACCACTACCACTGCCACTGCTACTACTACTACCACTACTGCTACCACTATTACCACTCACTACTACTACAACCACCACTACTGCTACTACTACCACACTGCTACACTATTGCCACTACTACTACTACCACTACCACTGCTACTACCACCACTACTACTACCACTACACTACTGCTACTACAGATGCCTGCCGGGCTGCTACTACTACTACCACTACTACTACTACTATTACCACTACTACTACTACTACCACTACTACTACTACTATTACCACTACTACTACTACTACCACTACTACTACATATGCTACTACTACTACTACTACTACCACTACTTCTACTACTACTACCACTACTACTACTACTACCACTACTACTACATATGCTACTACTACTACTACTACTACTACTACCACTACTTCTACTACTACTACCACTACTTCTACTACTATTACCACTACTACTACTACTACCACTACTACTACATATGCTACTACTACTACTACTACTACTACTACCACTACTTCTACTACTACTACCACTACTTCTACTACTACTACCACTACTACTACATATGCTACTACTACTACTACTACTACTACTACTACCACTACTACTACCTACTCTACCACTACTGCCACACTACTACAGATGCTACTGCTGCTGCTACTACCACTACTGCTGCTACTGCCAGTCAACTACCACTACTACTGCCACTAACTGCTGCTACGGCCATATGCTGCTACTCAGGACTACCACTACTTCTACTACTACTACCACTACTTCTACTACTACTACCACTACTACTACATATGCTACTACTACTACTACTACTACTACTACCACTACTTCTACTACTACTACCACTACTTCTACTACTATTACCACTACTACTACAGATGCTACTGCTACTGCTGCTGCTGGACCAGTGAGTCAACAGGGGAATGAAGTTACGGCCAGGAGTCAGGACTTCCTATTCTCCTCCCCCTCTAGTCTGCTATCTGGTGAAAAACTCTGTTTTTAGAACACTTAGTCATCATGATGTAATGCTGATAGGAAGGCCATGGGGGATTAGGTGTGTGTGTGTGTGTGTATGTGTATGTGTATGTGTGTGTGTGTGTGTGTGTGTGTGTGTGTGTGTGTGTGTGTGTGTGTGTGTGTGTGTGTGTGTGTGTGTGTGTATGTGTATGTGTATGTGTGTGTGTGTGTGTGTGTGTGTGTGTGTGTGTGTGTGTGTGTGTGTGCTCTTAGCTCCAAATCCAGAGAGCTTGGCTGATTCATGAAGGTATAAATCAGAGTGTATGGGAGTTAGAGATACATACCGTTAAAACACATATATATATATTTTATTATGATTTATCCCCAGATTCCTTTGGCATTTCATCACCCTTCAAATACATGAAGAATAATAACAAAACTACTGGTTAGTATTTTGAGAAATACAATTTTTCCTTCATGGTACAGTACAGTGTGTTCTCGTGTGGCTTGGTTGGTAGAGCATGACGTTTGCAACATCAAGATTGTGGGTTCGATTCCCTACAACGGAGAACGACAATGTAAACTCTCACTACTGTAAGTCGCTCTGGATAAGAGAGTCTGCTAAATGAGTCAGGCGTGAAACGGTCAGACATTATGGTTGTCATCAGGGACCTCTGAGTGTTTCCATTCCTCACAGCCAGCTGCTAGCTTGGCTGACTGTGGGTCCAGGTGGGGTGCCAAGCTAAATACACGTGGATAAGAATAAAATAGAGCCAGAAGCATGATGGGAAATAGGCTCCAGGCAGGCGACTGACTGAAACTTGGGTCACAGGAAAATACTGCCTCTATTTAACCACACCACCTCTATTTAACCACACCGCCTCTATTTAACCAAACCGCCTCTATTTAACCAAACCGCCTCTATTTAACCAAACCGCCTCTATTTAACCACACCACCTCTACTTAACCAAACCACCTCTACTTAACCAAACCACCTCTACTTAACCAAACCACCTCTATTTAACCAAACCACCTCTATTGAACCAAACCACCTCTATTTAACCAAACCACCTCTACTTAACCAAACCACCTCTACTTAACCAAACCACCTCTATTTAACCAAACCACCTCTATTTAACCAAACCACCTCTATTTAACCAAACCGCCTATTTAACCAAACCGCTCTATTTAACCACACCACCTCTATTTAACCAAACCACCTCTATTTAACCAAACACCTCTACTAACCAAACCACCTTTATTTAACCAAACCACCTCTATTTAACCAAACCACCTCTATTTAACCAAACCAACTCTATTTAACCAAACCACCTCTATTTAACCAAACCGCCTCTATTTAACCAAACCGCCTCTATTTAACCAAACCACCTCTATTTAACCAAACCAACTCTATTTAACCAAACCACCTCTATTTAACCAAACCACCTCTATTTAACCAAACCACCTCTATTAACCAAACCACCTCTATTTAACCAAACCACCTCTATTAACCAAACCACCTCTATTTAACCAAACCACCTCTATTTAACCAAACCATTCTATTAACCAAACCAACTCTACTTAACCAAACCACCTCTATTTAACCAAACCACCTCTATTTAACCAAACCACCTCTATTTAACCAAACCACCTCTACCTAACCAAACCACCTCTACTTAACCAAACCACCTCTATTTAACCAAACCACCTCTACTTAACCAAACCACCTCTACTTAACCAAACCACCTCTACTTAACCAAACCACCTCTATTTAACCAAACCACCTCTATTTAACCAAACCACCTCTATTGAACCAAACCACCTCTACTTAACCAAACCACCTCAATTGAACCAAACCACCTCTATTGAACCAAACCACCTCAATTGAACTCACTGGAAACCAAATAGAGCCACACACAAAATGAGTATAGTAGCAAGGATTGAACTTGGGTGACATTTTCTGTCTGCAAAAAGTGCCTCAACAGCTCAATATGTGGCATCTTCATTCTAATGTCTCTAGAGTACTAGTCATTCAGGACATCACACTGAGCTGAGCTCTTACAGGATGTAAGACTACCCCAGAAGTCCCGACCACCTTATTCTGTCCAATCAACTGTTATGACCCCCTTATTCTGTCCAATCAACTGTCACGACCCCCTTATTCTGTCCAATCAACTGTCACGACCCCATCATTCTGTCCAATCAACTGTCACGACCCCTTATTCTGTCCAATCAACTGTCACGACCCCCTTATTCTGCCCGATCAACATTCCCAGTCTTATAACTAATCATTTTCTTTCCTGTGTTACAATGTTTTTCTGTATTATTATATATACTATACTATATACTATATTCTACATCTATATATATTTGTACTTTTTAACTCTGCATTGTAAGGGCTCGTAAGCATCTCATAGTCTACCACTGCTGTATTCGGCGCATGTTGATGACACGTGACAAATAACATTTGATTTGATGACCCCATAATTCTGTCCAATCAACAGTAAGGGAGGGAGAAGCGGGGAGTCTGACTGATGCTCAACTGATCCCAGATCTATTGGTGTCACAGTCAACTCTTGTGACTAACAGAGAGTTCACACCATACAAGCAGCACTGGCCTAGCCACACTAGCTTTGCCCTGGGGAGGCAGGTAGCCTCGTGGTTCAGAAGAGCGTTGGGCTAGTAACCAGAAGGCAGCCTCGTGGTTAGAGCGTTGGGGCCAGAGTAGCCTCGTGTTAGCAGCGTTAGGCTAGTAACCAGAAGGTGCCTAGTGGTTAGAGCGTTGGGCTAGTAACCAGAAGGTAGCCTGCAGCCTCGTGGTTGAGTGTTGGGCTAGTAACCAGAAGGAGCCTCGTGGTTAGAGTGTTGGGCTAGTAACCAGAAGGTAGCCTAGTGGTTAGAGTGTTGGGCTAGTAACCAGAAGGTAGCCTCGTGGTTAGAGCGTTGGGCTAGTAACCAGCAGGTAGCCTCGTGGTTAGAGTGTTGGGCTAGTAACCAGAAGGTAGCCTCGTGGTTGGGCTAGAGCGTTGGGAAAGTAAGCCTCGTGGTTAAGCGTTGTAACCAGAGGTTTAACTGAACACATGAGCTGACAAGATAAAAATCGGTCTTTCTGCCCCTGAGCAAGGAAGAACCAACTGTTCCCCAGGCGCCAAGACGTGGATGGTGAGGTAAGGCAGCCCCCTCTCTGATTCAGAGGGGTTGGGTTAAATTCAGTTGAAGGCATTCAGTTGGACAACTGACTAGGTACCCCCATTTCCCTGTCCCCCATGTGGAAGCTAACAAAGCAAGCTAGGTATCAATAGCCATTAGTCAGCCAATCCAGTAGAGGCTGGAAGCTATAGAGAGTTTTGATTGGTCACACATCAGGATATCGCAGAGGATTCAAATAAAGTTCAGCTTTCCCCAACTTTAGTCCCGCACTGTTCATCTCCCTCGCCCGTGCTCGCTATGCTCAACGGTCCCCCCTCTCCGCTTCTCTCACTTTCCTTCCATTGAAAGTGTGATACAGCTGTCTAGTGTGAACACACTGTATTGACAAGTCATTTCAAGAACACATTTTTATTTACAGAATTGTCATGTCACACATGTAGACTGATCACAGATCGGTTGGTGTCACAGCCAACTGTTCTGACTAACAGAATTGTCATGTCGGGCCTCCCGAGTGGCGCGGTGGTCTAAGGCATAGCAGTGCTAGCTGTGCCACTAGAGATTCTGGGTTTGAGTTCAGGCTCTGTTGCTAGCCTACCGCGACCGGGAGACCAATGGGGTGGCGCGCAATTGGCCAAGCGTCGTCTGGGTTGGCGGAGGGTTTGGCCAGCAGGGATTCCTTGTTCCATTGCACACTAGAGACTCCTGTGGCGGGCTGGGTGCAGTGCACGCTGACGCGGTCGCCAAGTGAATGGTGTTTCCACCGACACATTGGTGTGGCTGGCTTCCGGATTAAGCGAGCATTGTGTCAAGAAGCAGTGCGGTTGGGTTGTGTTTCGGAGGACGCAAGGCTCTCGACCTTCGCCACTCCCGAGTCCATACAGGAGTTGTAGTGATGAGACAAGACTGTAACTACCAATTGGATTCCATGAAATTGGGGAGAAAAATGGGTAAAAACATTTTTTTAAATAATTGTAATTTGACCAGACCTGCAGACTGGTCCCATATCTGTTGGTACCACAGCCAACTGTTGTAACAAAATTGTAATGTCACACCTGTAGACTGGTCCCAGATCTGTTGGTGCCACAGCCAACTGTTGTAACAAAATTGTAATGTCACAACTGTAGACTGGTCCCAGATCTGTTGGTGTCACAGCCAACTGTAGTAACAAAATTGTAATGTCACACCTGTAGACTGGTCCCAGATCTGTTGGTGTCACAGCCAACTGTAATAACAAAATTGTAATGTCACACCTGTAGACTGGTCCCAGATCTGTTTCTGGTTTAATGTTTAAGTACACTTACTTTTTCCTGGCGCAGAGTCGTGGGACGCTCTTAAAGGGGTACACACCAATGAACCATCATGAGTAAGGAACTATCAAAAACTATGTAAGATTTTCAAATGAACCCTATTTAATCTATTAAGCTTTTTTTAAAGACTTACTTGGGGTGGCAGGTAGCCTAGTGGTTAGAGTGTTGGACTAGTAACTGTAAAGGTTGCAAGATCAAGTCCCGAGCTGACAAGGTAAAATATCTGTTGTTCTGGCCCTGAAACAAGGCAGTAAACCCTCTGTTCCAAGGCTGTCATTGAAAAAAAAAGAAGACTTTGTTCTTAACTGACTTACTCAGTTAAATAAATACAGTTAAAATAAAACTCGAGGAGTGTATCCAGACCTCCAACCTCTGCTGACTCAGGTTGGTTGCCAAGGCAACCAATAAAAGGAACATTTGAGGTGCCCTTCATCAATTCAGTTGATCATTATAATGTACTTTAGATTTCATCATATCAGGAGTTGCTACCTAACCATTATCCAGGAGTTGCTACCTAACCATTATCCAGGAGTTGCTACCCTAACCATTATCCAGGAGTTGCTACCCTAACCATTATCCAGGAGTTGCTACCTAACCATTATCAGGAGTTGCTACCTAACCATTATCCAGGAGTTGCTACCCTAACCATTATCCAGGAGTTGCTAGTTGCTACCTAACCATTATCCAGGAGTTGCTACCTAACCATTATCCAGGAGTTGCTACCCTAACCATTATCAGGAGTTGCTACCTAACCATTAACCATTATCCAGGAGTTGCTATCCAGGAGTTGCTACCCTAACCATTATCCAGGAGTTGCTACCCTAACCATTCTCCAGGAGTTGCTACCCTAACCATTATCCAAATGCCCAGCTTAAACTGAAGACAATTTTGTTTAAATCCAAATACAGTGCTTTTGATCCAAACTGGGAACACGAAAACACTAAAAAGCTCAGGAAGAGACAAAAAGTTCAGAAACAGACAACAAAAAAGCCCAGATAGACAGATTCCTGATTCCACAAAACTGTGCAATGAATAGAAAGAACAAAAATCTAATAATCTTGACTTTAATATCTTCCAGATTTTCTCCAGATTTCATCAAACTCCGTCTTTGTGGGAGCAAGGAGCAGAGCGGAGTGAGAAAAACATTTATTTTCCATTATTGGGAGCAGACAGATGCCATGTGTAGATGGAATATTAATGCCACCTACTTCTTCCCAGCATTCAGTGGTTCAGTCCAAAAATGCACCCTATTCCCTGTATAGTGCACTACTTTAGACCAGAGCCCTATGGCACCTTATTCCCTACATAGTGCACTACTTTAGACCGGGGCCCTATGGCACCTTATTCTCTACATAGTGCACTACTTTAGACCAGGGCCCTATGGCACCTTATTCCCTACATAGTGCACTACTTTAGACCGGGGCCCTATGGCACCTTATTCCCTACATAGTGCACTACTTTAGAACGGGGCCCTATGGCACCTTATTCCCTACTGAGTGCACGACTTTAGACCAGGGCCCTATGGTACTTTATTCCCTACATAGTGCACTACTTTAGACCAGGGCCCTATGGCACCTTATATGGTAGTGTGGGGTATAAGGTGCCCTATTCCCTATTGGATCTGGTAGTGTAGGGTATAAGGTGCCCTATTCTACATAGTGCACTACTTTGACAAGGGCCCTATGGGGATCTGGTAGTGTGGGGTATAAGGTGCCCTATTCCATATATGATCTGGTAGTGTGGGGTATAAGGTGCCACATTCCCTATATGATCTGGTAGTGTGGGGTATAAGGTGCCCTATTCCCTATAGGATCTGGTAGTGTGGGGTATAAGGTGCCCTATTCCCTATAGGATCTGGTAGTGTGGGGTATAAGGTGCCCTATTCCTATAGGATCTGGTAGTGTGGGGTATAAGGTGCCCTATTCCCTATATGATCTGGTAGTGTGGGGTATAAGGTGCCCTATTCCCTATATGATCTGGTAGTGTGGGGTATAAGGTGCCCTATTCCCTACATGATCTGGTAGTGTGGGGTATAAGGTGCCCTATTCCCTATATGATCTGGTAGTGTGGGGTATAAGGTGCCCTATTCCCTATATGATCTGGTAGTGTGGGGTATAAGGTGCCACATTCCTATATGATCTGGTAGTGTGGGGTATAAGGTGCCCTATTCCCTATATGATCTGGTAGTGTGGGGTATAAGGTGCCCTATTCCTATATGATCTGGTAGTGTGGGGTATAAGGTGCCCTATTCCCTATATGATCTGGTAGTGTGGGGTATAAGGTGCCCTATTCCCTATATGATCTGGTAGTGTGGGGTATAAGGTGCCCTATTCCCTATATGATCTGGTAGTGTGGGGTATATGATCTGGTAGTGTGGGGTATAAGGTGCCCTATTCCATATATGATCTGGTAGTGTGGGGTATAAGGTGCCCTATTCCCTATATGATCTGGTAGTGTGGGGTATAAGGTGCCCTATTCCCTATATGATCTGGTAGTGTGGGGTATAAGGTGCCCTATTCCATATATGATCTGGTAGTGTGGGGTATAAGGTGCCCTATTCCCTATATGATCTGGTAGTGTGGGGTATAAGGTGCCCTATTCCATATATTATCTGGTAGTGTGGGGTATAAGGTGCCCTATTCCCTATAGGATCTGGTAGTGTGGGGTATAAGGTGCCCTATTCCATATATGATCTGGTAGTGTGGGGTATAAGGTGCCCTATTCCCTATATGATCTGGTAATGTGGGGTATAAGGTGCCACATTCCCTATATGATCTGGTAGTGTGGGGTATAAGGTGCCCTATTCCCTACATAGTGCACTACTTTCACCAGGGCCCTATGGGGATCTGGTAGTGTGGGGTATAAGGTGCCCTATTCCCTACATAGTGCACTACTTTGACCAGGACCCTATGGGGATATGGTAGTGTGGGGTATAAGGTGCCCTATTCCCTATAGGATCTGGTAGTGTGGGGTATAAGGTGCCCTATTCCCTACATAGTGCACTACTTTGACAAGGGCCCTATGGGGATCTGGTAGTGTGGGGTATAAGGTGCCCTATTCCATATATGATCTGGTAGTGTGGGGTATAAGGTGCCACATTCCCTATATGATCTGGTAGTGTGGGGTATAAGGTGCCCTATTCCCTATAGGATCTGGTAGTGTGGGGTATAAGGTGCCCTATTCCCTATAGGATCTGGTAGTGTGGGGTATAAGGTGCCCTATTCCCTATAGGATCTGGTAGTGTGGGGAATAAGGTGCCCTATTCCCTATATGATCTGGTAGTGTGGGGTATAAGGTGCCCTATTCCCTATATGATCTGGTAGTGTGGGGTATAAGGTGCCCTATTCCCTACATGATCTGGTAGTGTGGGGTATAAGGTGCCCTATTCCCTATATGATCTGGTAGTGTGGGGTATAAGGTGCCTATTCCCTATATGATCTGGTAGTGTGGGGTATAAGGTGCCACATTCCCTATATGATCTGGTAGTGTGGGGTATAAGGTGCCCTATTCCCTATATGATCTGGTAGTGTGGGGTATAAGGTGCCCTATTCCCTATATGATCTGGTAGTGTGGGGTATAAGGTGCCCTATTCCCTATATGATCTGGTAGTGTGGGGTATAAGGTGCCCTATTCCCTATATGATCTGGTAGTGTGGGGTATAAGGTGCCCTATTCCCTATATGATCTGGTAGTGTGGGGTATAAGGTGCCCTATTCCCTATATGATCTGGTAGTGTGGGGTATAAGGTGCCCTATTCCCTATATGATCTGGTAGTGTGGGGTATAAGGTGCCCTATTCCATATATGATCTGGTAGTGTGGGGTATAAGGTGCCCTATTCCCTATATGATCTGGTAGTGTGGGGTATAAGGTGCCCTATTCCATATATGATCTGGTAGTGTGGGGTATAAGGTGCCCTATTCCCTATAGGATCTGGTAGTGTGGGGTATAAGGTGCCCTATTCCATATATGATCTGGTAGTGTGGGGTATAATGTGCCCTATTCCCTATATGATCTGGTAGTGTGGGGTATAAGGTGCCACATTCCCTATATGATCTGGTAGTGTAGGGTATAAGGTGCCCTATTCCCTACATAGTGCACTACTTTGACAAGGGCCCTATGGGGATCTGGTAGTGTGGGGTATAAGGTGCCTTATTCCCTATATTATTTGGTAGTGTGGGGTATAAGGTGCCCTATTCCCTACATAGTGCACTACTTTGACAAGGGCCCTATGGGGATCTGGTAGTGTGGGGTATATGGTGCCCTATTCCATATATGATCTGGTAGTGTGGGGTATAAGGTGCCACATTCCCTATATGATCTGGTAGTGTGGGGTATAAGGTGCCCTATTCCCTACATAGTGCACTACTTTGACAAGGGCCCTATGGGGATCTGGTAGTGTGGGGTATAAGGTGCCTTATTCCCTATATTATTTGGTAGTGTGGGGTATAAGGTGCCCTATTCCCTACATAGTGCACTACTTTGACAAGGGCCCTATGGGGATCTGGTAGTGTGGGGTATATGGTGCCCTATTCCATATATGATCTGGTAGTGTGGGGTATAAGGTGCCCTATTCCCTATATGATCTGGTAGTGTGGGGTATAAGGTGCCACATTCCCTATATGATCTGGTAGTGTGGGGTATAAGGTGCCCCTTAACACACAGACCCAGTAACTCAATAAAACCAAATAATATTTAGGACTTTCTGCCCCACTCTCTCCTTTCTTTTCTCCTCTGATACCCCTCTTCCACAAAATCTCTCCTTTCTTTTCTCCTCTGATACCCCTCTTCCACATATCCTGTGTGTGTGTGTGTGTGTGTGTGTGTGTGTGTGTGTGTGTGTGTGTGTGTGTGTGTGTCCCTTCCCATCAGCAGCTCAGAGCATCATGGACCATTACATCACAGTACTACTGGGGTCTGTTAGTCTGTTACATCACAGTACTACTGGGGTTTGTTAGTCTGTTACATCACAGTACTACTGGGGTTTGTTAGTCTGTTACATCACAGTACTACTGGGGTTTGTTAGTCTGTTACATCACAGTACTACTGGGGTCTGTTAGTCTGTTACATCACAGTACTACTGGGGTCTGTTAGTCTGTTACATCACAGTACTACTGGGGTCTGTTAGTCTGTTACATCACAGTACTACTGGGGTCTGTTAGTCTGTTACATCACAGTACTACTGGGGTCTGTTAGTCTGTTACATCACAGTACTACTGGGGTCTGTTAGTCTGTTACCTCACAGTACTACTGGGGTCTGTTAGTCTGTTACCTCACAGTACTACTGGGGTCTGTTAGTCTGTTACCTCACAGTACTACTGGGGTCTGTTAGTCTGCTACATCACAGTACTACTGGGGTCTGTTAGTCTGCTACATCACAGTACTACTGGGGTCTGTTAGTCTGTTACATCGCAATACTACTGGGGTCTGTTAGTCTGTTACCTCACAGTACTACTGGGGTCTGTTAGTCTGTTACCTCACAGTACTACTGGGGTCTGTTAGTCTGTTACCTCACAGTACTACAGGGGTCTGTTAGTCTGCTACATCACAGTACTACTGGGGTCTGTTAGTCTGTTACCTCACAGTACTACTGGGGTCTGTTAGTCTGTTACCTCACAGGCGAGGAGAGGAGAGGAGAGGAGAGGAGAGGAGGGGAGAGGAGAGGAGAGGAGAGGAGAGGAGAGGAGAGGAGAGGAGAGGAGAGGAGAGGAGAGGAGAAATGCTTGTAGAGTGGTGAAAGATCCATCTATCCCAGTTTATAGATACCATTTTAGACGGAATGTCCTGTGGAGAGTTCCATAGTGATTCCACAGTCAGGACTCTCCTGCTTCAGGAAATTTGCTGACCTGCCCACTACCCTAACATACAGACAACCAACTACTAACAGATACAGAACCGACAACCCATCCATTAATGAATTATACTATACAGGCTACAGAACAGATGACATCAGCTTCAGAACATCTCGTGGCTTTCATTTGAATGAGAGAAGAAGAGAAAGAGGTCCAGTCTGGACTGGTTAGTTCAGTGAGTGGCAATATCACTAAAACAGCTGTGAGCAACGGGCCAACACAAAGCACACACTGACCACATTTTTCCCCAGCCTCAGCCTTTCTTCGCCTCCACTCTGCCCTGCCTCTATTCTCCTCTCCGTTACAGATCTAACACCTGCTTATAAAATCAGCCCAGCAGTGGTGAGGCAGCCATATGCGGAACAGAACGGATGGGAGTCAAGTTTATACCTGCACGTTCAAGTGCCTCAAATACTGCCATCTTGTTCCTAAGATAGTACAGTTCCCCTCAATACTGCCATCTTGTTCCTAAAATAGTACAGTTCCCCTGAATACTGCCATCTTGTTCCTAAGATAGTACAGTTCCCCTGAATACTGCCATCTTGTTCCTAAGATAGTACAGTTCCCCTGAATACTGCCATCTTGTTCCTAAAATAGTACAGTTGCCCTGAATACTGCCATCTTGTTCCTAAAATAGTACAGTTCCCCTGAATACTGCCATCTTGTTCCTAAGATAGTACAGTTCCCCTGAATACTGCCATCTTGTTCCTAAAATAGTACAGTTCCCCTGAATACTGCCATCTTGTTCCTAAGATAGTACAGTTCCCCTGAATACTGCCATCTTGTTCCTAAGATAGTACAGTTCCCCTGAATACTGCCATCTTGTTCCTAAAATAGTACAGTTCCCCTGAATACTGCCATCTTGTTCCTAAAATAGTACAGTTCCCTAAATACTGCCATCTTGTTCCTAAAATTACAGTTCCCCTAAATACTGCCATCTTGTTCCTCAAAGAGTATAGTTCCCCTAAATACTGCCATCTTGTTCCTAAAATAGTACAGTTCCCCTAAATACTTAAATACTGCAATCTTGTTCCTAAAATAGTACAGTTCCCCTAAATACTGCCATCTTGTTCCTAAAATAGTACAGTTCCCCTAAATACTGCCATCTTGTTCCTAAAATAGTACAGTTCCCTAAATACTGCCATCTTGTTCCTAAGATAGTACAGTTCCCTAAATACTGCCATCTTGTTCCTAAGATAGTACAGTTCCCCTGAATACTGCCATCTTGTTCCTAAAATAGTAATCCCTGAATACTGCCATCTTGTTCCTAAGATAGTACAGTTCCCCTGAATACTGCCATCTTGTTCCTAAAATAGTACAGTTCCCCTGAATACTGCCATCTTGTTCCTAAGATAGTACAGTTCCCTAAATACTGCCATCTTGTTCCTAAGATAGTACAGTTCCCCTAAATACTGCCATCTTGTTCCTAAAATAGTAATCCCTGAATACTGCCATCTTGTTCCTAAAATAGTACAGTTCCCCTGAATACTGCCATCTTGTTCCTAAAATAGTACAGTTCCCTGAATACTGCCATCTTGTTCCTAAAATAGTACAGTTCCCTGAATACTGCCATCTTGTTCCTAAAATAGTACAGTTCCCTAAATACTGCCATCTTGTTCCTAAGATAGTACAGTTCCCCTGAATACTGCCATCTTGTTCCTAAAATAGTACATTTCCCTGAATACTGCCATCTTGTTCCTAAGATAGTACAGTTCCCCTGAATACTGCCATCTTGTTCCTAAGATAGTACAGTTCCCCTGAATACTGCCATCTTGTTCCTAAAATAGTACAGTTCCCCTGAATACTGCCATCTTGTTCCTAAAATAGTACAGTTCCCCTAAATACTGCCATCTTGTTCCTAAAATAGTACAGTTCCCTAAATACTGCCATCTTGTTCCTCAAATAGTATAGTTCCCTAAATACTGCCATCTTGTTCCTAAAATAGTACAGTTCCCCTAAATACTTAAATACTGCAATCTTGTTCCTAAAATAGTACAGTTCCCCTGAATACTGCCATCTTGTTCCTAAAATAGTACAGTTCCCCTAAATACTGCCATCTTGTTCCTAAAATAGTACAGTTCCCCTAAATACTGCCATCTTGTTCCTCAAAGAGTATAGTTCCCTAAATACTGCCATCTTGTTCCTAAAATAGTACAGTTCCCATAAATACTGTCATCTTGTTCCTAAAATAGTACAGTTCCCCTAAATACTGCCATCTTGTTCCTAAAATAGTACAGTTCCCCTAAATACTGCCATCTTGTTCCTAAAATAGTACAGTTCCCCTAAATACTGCCATCTTGTTCCTCAAAGAGTATAGTTCCCTAAATACTGCCATCTTGTTCCTAAAATAGTACAGTTCCCTAAATACTGCCATCTTGTTCCTAAAATAGTACAGTTCCCTAAATACTGACATCTTGTTCCTAAAACAGTACAGTTCCCCTAAATACTGACATCTTGTTCCTAAAATAGTACAGTTCACCTAAATACTGCCATCTTGTTCCTCAAAGGTATAGTTCCCCTAAATACTGCCATCTTGTTCCTCAAAATATAGTTCCCCTAAATACTGCCATCTTGTTCCTAAAATAGTATAGTTCCCCTAAATACTGACATCTTGTTCCTAAAACAGTACAGTTCCCTAAATACTGACATCTTGTTCCTAAAATAGTACAGTTCCCTAAATACTGCCATCTTGTTCCTAAAATAGTACAGTTCCCTAAATACTGCCATCTTGTTCCTAAAACAGTATAGTTCCCTAAATACTGCCATCTTGTTCCTAAAATAGTACAGTTCCCCTAAATACTGCCATCTTGTTCCTAAAATAGTATAGTTCCCCTAAATACTGCCATCTTGTTCCTAAAATAGTACAGTTCCCCTAAATACTTAAATGCCATCTTGTTCCTAAAATAGTACAGTTCCCCTAAATACTGCCATCTTGTTCCTAAAATAGTACAGTTCCCTAAATACTGCCATCTTGTTCCTAAAATAGTACAGTTCCCCTAAATACTGCCATCTTGTTCCTCAAAGAGTATAGTTCCCCTAAATACTTCCATCTTGTTCCTAAAATAGTACAGTTCCCTAAATACTTAAATACTGCCATCTTGTTCCTAAAATAGTACAGTCCCCTAAATACTGACATCTTGTTCCTCAGAAGTATAGTTCCCCTCAATACTGCAATCTTGTTTCTAAAATAGATTATTGTTCCCTAAATACTGACATCTTGTTTATAATAGATTCAGCATTTCACCTAAATACACCTGTATTCCATCTTGTCTACTCTACATTTAAGTCATTACACCTGTTGTATTCAACATTTCTCTGTAAGGTCTTACACCTAAATACTTCCATCTTGTTCCTAAAATAGTATTCAGCATTTCACTGTAAGGTCTACTACACATCTTGTATTCAGCATTTACTGTAAGTCCTACACCTGTTGTATTCAGCATTTCACTGTAAGGTCTACCTACAGTTGTATTCAGCATTTCACTGTAAGGTCTGACATCTTGTTTATATTCAGCATTTCACTGTAAGGTCTACTACACCTGTTGTATTCAGCATTTCACTGTAAGGTCTACTACACCTGTTGTATTCAGCATTTCACTGTAAGGTCTACTACACCTGTTGTATTCAGCATTTCACTGTAAGGTCTACCTACACCTGTTGTATTCAGCATTTCACTGTAAGGTCTACCTACACCTGTTGTATTCAGCATTTCACTGTAAGGTCTACTACACCTGTTGTATTCAGCATTTCACTGTAAGGTCTACTACACCTGTTGTATTCAGCATTTCACTGTAAGGTCTACTACACCTGTTGTATTCAGCATTTCACTGTAAGGTCTACTACACCTGTTGTATTCAGCATTTCACTGTAAGGTCTACTACACCTGTTGTATTCAGCATTTCACTGTAAGGTCTACTACACCTGTTGTATTCAGCATTTCACTGTAAGGTCTACTACACCTGTTCTATTCAGCATTTCACTGTAAGGTCTACTACACCTGTTGTATTCAGCATTTCACTGTAAGGTCTACTACACCTGTTGTATTCAGCATTTCACTGTAAGGTCTACTACACCTGTTGTATTCAGCATTTCACTGTAAGGTCTACTACACCTGTTGTATTCAGCATTTCACTGTAAGGTCTACTACACCTGTTGTATTCAGCATTTCACTGTAAGGTCTACTACACCTGTTGTATTCAGCATTTCACTGTAAGGTCTACTACACCTGTTGTATTCAGCATTTCACTGTAAGGTCTACTACACCTGTTGTATTCAGCATTTCACTGTAAGGTCTACTACACCTGTTGTATTCAGCATTTCACTGTAAGGTCTACTACACCTGTTGTATTCAGCATTTCACTGTAAGGTCTACTACACCTGTTGTATTCAGCATTTCACTGTAAGGTCTACTACACCTGTTGTATTCAGCATTTCACTGTAAGGTCTACTACACCTGTTGTATTCAGCATTTCACTGTAAGGTCTACTACACCTGTTGTATTCAGCATTTCACTGTAAGGTCTACTACACCTGTTGTATTCAGCATTTCACTGTAAGGTCTACTACACCTGTTGTATTCAGCATTTCACTGTAAGGTCTACTACACCTGTTGTATTCAGCATTTCACTGTAAGGTCTACTACACCTGTTGTATTCAGCATTTCACTGTAAGGTCTACTACACCTGTTGTATTCAGCATTTCACTGTAAGGTCTACTACACCTGTTGTATTCAGCATTTCACTGTAAGGTCTACTACACCTGTTGTATTCAGCATTTCACTGTAAGGTCTACTACACCTGTTGTATTCAGCATTTCACTGTAAGGTCTACTACACCTGTTGTATTCAGCATTTCACTGTAAGGTCTACTACACCTGTTGTATTCAGCATTTCACTGTAAGGTCTACTACACCTGTTGTATTTGGTGCATGTGACAATTAAAACATTTATTTGATTTGTTATTGGTTAACGGAATAAGTTTGCTGGCCTCGTTTTCAACAGCTGCATTTGTGAACACTTGTCCACCTTGGAGGGACTGTGCTGCATGAGGTTTTGGCTAAATGGCTAAACAAAACTCTGAGCCTCGATCTTCGGTCACCACACTACAACCAACACCGTTCTATTACAGGGGAATTTCACTCGGACTCTGACTTTCTCTGGCTGGTCATTAGCGTGCAGCTTGCATACAAAAGAAAGATATGAATCAACAAACCCAAGGCTATTAAAATTGAAGAGGGAAATGATTAGAGTTGGAAAAAATAGCTCTCATCTCCGTTCCAAAATGGCACCTCAGTAGATTTGCATTTAGGCGTTCCTGTAAGCAGGAATTTGTCCTGCTGTGCATAATGAGGTAAAGAATGATGTCATATTGCTGAGTCTACTTTTAAGCACAGGCAACAAAACACAAAAGCAGCGTTTCACTGTGTTCAACAATGACATCTATATCCTCCTATAAACAGGAAGAGAACAATATCTGGAGGAACCTGAAGGTTAATAACGAGTCTATACTCTCTTGGGCGGTATTTAGATTTACTACTCTCTTAGAAATATGGAAGTATTTAGGGGAACTATACTGTTAGGAACTAGATGGCAGTATTTAGGGGAAATATACTCTCTTAGAAACAAGATGGAAGTATTTAGGGGAACTATATTCTCTTAGAAACAAGATGGCAGTATTTAGGGGAACTATACTGTCAGGAACAAAACGGAAGTATTTGAGGAACTATACTCTCTTAGAAACAAGATGGAAGTATTTAGGGGAACTATACTGTCAGGAACAAAACAGAAGTATTTGAGGAACTATACTCTCTTAGAAACAAGATGGAAGTATTTAGGGGAACTATACTGTCAGGAACAAAACAGAAGTATTTGAGGAACTATACTCTCTTAGAAACAAGATGGAAGTATTTAGGGGAACTATTGTCAGGAACAAAACAGAAGTATTTGAGGAACTATATTAGAAACAAGATGGAAGTATTTAGGGAAACTATACTGTCAGGAACAAAAAGAAGTATTTGAGGAACTATACTCTCTTAGAAACAAGATGGAAGTATTTAGGGAACTATACTGTATATTTAGGGGAACTTATAGAAACAAGGTGGCAGTATTTAGGGGAACTATATTATTATAGAAAAAAGGTGGCAGTATTTAGGGGAACTATATTCTCTTAGAAACAAGATGGCAGTATTTAGGGGAACTATATTCTCTTAGAAACAAGATGGCAGTATTTAGGGGAACTATACTGTCAGGAACAAAACGGAAGTATTTGAGGAACTATACTCTCTTAGAAACAAGATGGAAGTATTTAGGCGAACTATACTGTCAGGAACAAAACAGAAGTATTTGAGGAACTATACTCTCTTAGAAACAAGATGGAAGTATTTAGGGGAACTATACTGTCAGGAACAAAACAGAAGTATTTGAGGAACTATACTCTCTTAGAAACAAGATGGAAGTATTTAGGTGAACTATACTGTCAGGAACAAAACAGAAGTATTTGAGGAACTATACTCTCTTAGAAACAAGATGGAAGTATTTAGGGGAAATATACTGTCAGGAACAAAACAGAAGTATTTGAGGAACTATACTCTCTTAGAAACAAGATGGAAGTATTTAGGGGAACTATACTGTCAGGAACAAAACGGAAGTATTTAGGGGAACTATATTCTCTTAGAAACAAGGTGGCAGTATTTAGGGGAACTATATTATTTTAGAAAAAAGGTGGCAGTATTTAGGGGAACTATATTCTCTTAGAAACAAGATGGCAGTATTTAGGGGAACTATATTCTCTTAGAAACAAGATGACAGTATTTAGGGGAACTATACTCTCTGAGGAACAAAGATATGAATCTACAAACCCTATTAAAGTTGAAGTGGAAATGATTACAGATGAAGAAATAGCTCTCATCTCTGTCCAAAATGGCACTACATTCTTTATATAGTGCATTTCGGGCCCTGGTTAAAAGTAGTGTACTATATAGGGTATAGGGTGCCAGTTGGGACAGTCTTCCAACGTGCGAACCTGGTCTCCCCCTGGCACAAACAAAATCATTTTCTCTTCTCATTGTTTCTAAACAGAGGAAAAAGAGGCAAAATTGCTCTATAATTCCACTCAGTTTAACATAATTTACATTTAAACAAAGAATCACGCCGAACCTGGCCTCGGGACAGTTTAAAATAAAAAATATCTGTGGTGGGGAGAGTCCCAATGCTATTTAGCTAAATGCTAACCCTTCATTTCTACTGTATGGTTAAGTGCAGAAATAGCTGGTTAGCTGTCCATACACGTAGGCAACATATTTTCAGTTTAGTGTTTCACTCTCAATACCAAGACAGGTACTTTGACAGTCTGACAGACTGGGGCTATTACGTGTATCATACTGTAGGTATATAGCATGTCGCTCATAGTTTCCCTAGACCTCTCAACTACCCGTCTGTGGTAAAGCTGGGTTAAGAGAAAAGGAGAAAGATCAGACGTCTATTATTAGGAGTAATTAGAGCTATACTGCTGGTCCATTTGCGAATATCATTAAATAATCCAAGTTACATCAAGGCTTTTCTTCAAGCTGGGTTCACAGCTAAGGTATATTGCCAGACCTTCAGTATTATCAAGTCAAGAGTAATGAGAGCTATACTGGTCAATTTGCTCTTTAAATGTATGTTAAGATTGGATCTCGTGGAATACTTCTTGGATGTATGTTAGGATCTCCTGAAATACTTCTTGGATGTATGTTAGGATCTCCTGAAATACTTCTTGGATGTATGTTAGGATCTCGTGGAATACTTCTTGGATGTATGTTAGGATCTCCTGAAATACTTCTTGGATGTATGTTAGGATCTCCTGAAATACTTCTTGGATGTATGTTAGGATCTCGTGGAATACTTCCTGGATGTATGTTAGGATCTCCTGAAATACTTCTTGGATGTATGTTAGGATCTCCTGAAATACTTCTTGGATGTATGTTAGGATCTCCTGAAATACTTCTTGGATGTATGTTAGGATCTCCTGAAATACTTCTTGGATGTATGTTAGGATCTCCTGAAATACTTCTTTGTTGGATCTGAATACTTCCTATGTTAGATCTCCTGAAATACTTCTTGGATGTATGTTAGATCTCCTGAAATACTTCTTGGATGTATGTTAGGATCTCCTGAAATACTTCTTGGATGTATGTTAGGATCTCCTGAAATACTTCTTGGGTGCTTCTGAGTTATATCGTTCATCGTTTTACCAATTAAATTCACAATTCCTATTTCTTGACATTCTCAGGTTTTGCACCCCATGAGTCCCCTTGTCCTCTAGTGACTCAAAATAAAGACATTTTGTAGTAGTAAAACTGACAGTTACTCAGTGACAATATTATTCATGACTGAAAACTCTCAGCACTTTCTATGTCACAAACCATCTCCATGGCAAAAATGAATTATCCTTAATATGCTCCCTCATATCATTTTCTTATTTCACACTTCTATGGAGACTTTCTTCTCAATTCCACTTTTAGGGGAAAAAAACTAATTTAAAGTCATACACAAGTGGCATTTTCCCTTGAAACAGTCCAGGGCTCTATCCAAGTGCAGAAAGCCAAGTACTGTTGTTATATAGTCCATAAAACCATTTATGAAAGAATTGTATGAAAGTCAAATAAAGAAACTGGTTTCTGAAGACAAATTAACTTTACGACTCCTAACGCTACTCACTGCCAGTAGACTCCAATGCATGCTGATTAATAGTATCATTGAGACCAAGTGTTATGCAGTTATGCCTCCAATAAGATCCATCCACATTCATATACTGTATGTCAGTGATCACCAAGGCATTCCTAGTCGATCGTCAAACATTTGACTTATTTTGCGCTGTTGGCGGTAGGTGCACTTGATTCAGCAGCACTATTGATGAAGGTACAACTGAAGGTAGAACTCAGTTGGCCCAGAGAGCATATCAAGTGCACCTACAAGCCTACCGCTGGCCAATGAGATAGCTCAGATCACCGTGTCCGTACAGTTTCCTCGCGCCAAAGAAGAATCGGACGCACGGCGAAGTTGCTGCTTTGAGATGTAAAAACTATTGAAACCATGACTAGAGAGAGACTCAACGAATACAACAAAGAGCTGCTGTTTTTATGAGTTAGTTCATGTTTAAATTACTATTCAGCACTGTCAATACATTGTTCAACACTTTTATGAGACATAAAATGCATACAAAATCTCCCTACTTCCACTCATGCTACAACCAGCACTGCAGCTGTAATGAATGACTACAACCAGCACTGTAGCTGCATACAATGAGTAAAGCAAAGTGTTCTTCTCCCTACTTCCACTCATGCTACAACCATCACTGTAGCTGCATACAATGAGTAAAGCAAAGTGTTCTTCTCCCTACTTCCACTCATGCTACAACCAGCACTGCAGCTGTAATGAATGACTACAACCAGCACTGTAGCTGCATACAATGAGTAAAGCAAAGTGTTCTTCTCCCTACTTCCACTCATGCTACAACCAGCACTGTAGCTGCATACAATGAGTAAAGCAAAGTGTTCTTCTCCCTACTTCCACTCATGCTACAACCAGCACTGTAGCTGCATACAATGAGTAAAGCAAAGTGTTCTTCTCCCTACTTCCACTCATGCTACAACCAGCACTTTAGCTGCATACAATGAGTAAAGCAAAGTGTTCTTCTCCCTACTTCCACTCATGCTACAACCAGCACTTTAGCTGCATACAATGAGTAAAGCAAAGTGTTCTTCTCCCTACTTCCACTCATGCTACAACCAGCACTGTAGCTGCATACAATGAGTAAAGCAAAGTGTTCTTCTCCCTACTTCCACTCATGCTACAACCATCACTGTAGCTGCATACAATGAGTAAAGCAAAGTGTTCTTCTCCCTACTTCCACTCATGCTACAACCATCACTGTAGCTGCATACAATGAGTAAAGCAAAGTGTTCTTCTCCCTACTTCCACTCATGCTACAACCAGCACTGTAGCTGCATACAATGAGTAAAGCAAAGTGTTCTGATACACTATTATTAGTGGCTTGTGTCTTATTTAATATCAAGGAATATTTAACTTTCTCTGGTCACAGCAGTAACAACAATGAATTGGTGCATGAGGCAGAAAGAATGCAGTGCGACTTGAGTTTCACCATCAGCTGGAAGACTGTGTCCCCTTTTCTCGGGGGAGAGGCAGCCTCGCCTCTGCTCCCTCCCACCCCTCAGACTGACCATCAGATGCAGGCCGTCAGTCCAGTAGAAAAAACGAGTAATACAACAAACTATATATATAATTTCAAAATGGTCTCAGAAGAACAACATTGGCAGGGCAATTTAAGTATAACCAATATGCAGTGATAATGTATTGGGCCTATAGCCTACTGCACAAACCTCATTGATACAGAGCTGTTTTTAATTGGTTCATGTTGCATAGGCTTATGTTTTTTAAGTCATGTTTAAAAGAAATCTGAGGGGTAGATCTCGGCTTGCATTTTGACATCGTGTCCAGCTGAATCAGAAAATTTACCACTGACCTACATCATGTTTCCAGCTGAATCAGAAAATTGACCACTGACCTACATCATGTTTCCAGCTGAATTTCCAGCTGAATCCAGCTGAATCAGAAAATCAGAAAACAGCAGTAGCAGCCGATTCTGTGGTTGTTACCAAACTTCTCAGATCTGAGAAAAAGTAAACGTGTAATTGCTTGTCAAGAACAAGATCAAGAGTAACAGAAATCTATTTACCGATCCCTTTTTCATTTCCAGGCGATCCAATCTCTTTTACAAGAGAGGCCTGTCTCTATTGTAGTAGAGACCATACGTAAAATCAACTATACAGTGACATAGTAAACCATGTTCTAATACAACATTTACTAATTAGTTCATTAGTTCATTAGTTCATTAGTTCATTAGTTCATTTGTTAATTAGTTAATTAGATAATTTTCTATTCGAATATTTTGTTTAAAGGTAAGCATTATATTGTCATATTATAGGAGTAACTCTGGTATGGCTAAAACATTCTTCCTCACCTCAAATTCAACTGTCGGAGTCATTTGGAGCGCCTGTGAGTACTGCCTTCATATCATAGGCCTGCAGTATAATAGGCTAATAGGCTAATAGCCACACCAAATCTTCACAAAAGTTCCTAAACTTTACTAAGGTAATATTAAAAGTAAGTCAAGTCATTGCTTATAGTGAAAATACGAGCAGGATATTATATTGTGGCAAACATTACATTACAGTTGGAACTTTAATTTGGCCAAAGAAAAAGGCAGCAACAGAATGAAACAAAACACTTGCGACCTGGTTTAGACCTGGTTTAGACCTGGTTTAGACCTGGTTTAGTGCCTACCGTACCCAACACTTGACACCTAATAATAGGCTGATGATATGTATTCAATAACAGACCTACTTATAACCCATCTTTAACTAAATATGGAGCACACAATTAAAAATACAGATCAAACTTAATTTATAGTCAACGAAAATGTCTCAACAGAATGAAACAAAACACGTATTGCATATTTAAAGAATTAGTTTGGATTAATAAATAAGTCGTACAATAATAACATAATAATAATAAGGCAAATGATTATCAATACAAATAAAAATACAAAATTAAAGTTCCAAAATGGTATCCTAGCTGAATAACGAGTTGCACAATAATCTGCTTTGGCCGCGCCAAAATTCTTCTCAACTTTGTCCAGTACAATATTAAACATTTTCCAATTTTATTTTATTTTACCAAATCAAGTCAGTTAAGAACAAATTCTTATTTTCAATGATGGCCAAGGAACAGTGGGTTAAACTGCCTGTTCAGGGGCAGAATGACAGATTTGTACCTTGTCAGGTCGGGGGTTTGAACTTGCAACCTTCCGGTTACTAGTCCAACGTTCTAACCACTAGGCTACCCTGCCGCCTCCATACGGAGGACATTCCCCATGTAGCAGGGCTCCAGACTAACATTTTCCCCTGGTGCCACTAAGTTTTTCAGTTGGTGGCACCAGCCCATGATTTTGGTTGCACCAATTCGTTTTTTGCAGCATCACGCAATAGAACAAATGAGTAGGCTTCTCATCTTCTCAAATCATTCACGGTGCTGTCACGCCCTGACCGTGGAGGCTTTTTATGTCTCTATTTGTGGGCTGGTCAGGGTGTGATTTGGGTGGGCATTCTACGTTCTTTCTCTAAAGGCGTTTGTATTTCTTTTGTTTTGGGCCGGGGTATGGTTCTCAATCAGGGACAGCTGTCTATCGTTGTCTCTGATTGAGAACCATACTTAGTAGCTTTCCCCACAGGGGTTTTATGTGGGTAGTTGTTTTCCGTATCAGTGTTTGCACCTTCGGGTCTGTTTCGGATTTCATTTATTCTCTTGTTATTTTGCATTTAGTGTTCAGTTCAATAAATAATATGAAAACTTACCACGCTGTGCCTTGGTCCACACCTTCTTCATACGGCTTGACCGTTAGCACGTGCAACCTAATCCAGTGATCGTCATGTTATTGTCGGTAGACAATTCGGCTCTTTGTTGTTATAATTTACTGTTCAATTACCTCAGACACAAGAGGTATATGGGATATATAGTATAGAGACAAAGTAGAATCTCAATTCAACGGCTCAGACACAAGAGGTATATGGGTCTATAGTCAATCACGAATTACAAAAAAAAACCAGCTAATCATTGGGTAAGGATGTCTTGCTCCCAGACAAGCTAAATAACTTCTTTGCTCTTTGAGGGGTGTAATACAGTGGCACTGACACTGCCCACTTTACCAAAACCTCACGGACACTCCTTCATTGCAGCCAGCCAGTAGAGTAAAACATTTTAAACGTGTTAACCCTACCATGGGCACACGGAGCCAAGCCGTGTCACTCAGAGCATCGCCAGACCAGCTAGCTGGTGTGTTCTGGGACATATTCAATCAAACCTTATCCCAGTCTGCTGTCCCCACATGCTTCAAGAGGGCCACCATTGTTCCTGTTCCCAACAAAGCTAAGGTAACTGTGCTTTAAAACGACTACCGCCCCATAGCACTCACTTCTGTCATCAAGTGCTTTGAGAAACTAGTCAGGACCACTATCAACTCCAGCCTAACTGACACCCTAGACCCACTACAATTTGCTTACCGCCCCAATAAGGTCCACAGACGACCCAATCGCAACCACACTGCACACTGCCCTATCCCATCTGGACAAGGGGAATACCTATGTAAGAATGATGTTCATTGACTACAGCTCAGCATTTAACACCATAGTACCCTCCAAACTCGTCATCAAGCTCGAGAGCCTGGGTCTCGACCCCGCCCTGTGCAATTTGGTCCTGGACTTTCTGACGGGACGCCCCCCAGGTGGTGAGGATAGGTAACAATACCTCCACTCCGCTGATCCTCAACACTTGGGCCCCACAAGGGTGCGTTCTGAGCCCTCTCCTGTACTCCCTGTTCACCCACGACTGCGTGGTCATGCACGCCTCCAACTCCAATCATCAAGTTTGCGGACGACACTACAGTGGTAGGCTTGATTACCAACAACGATGAGACGGTCTACAGGGAGGAGGTGAGGGCCTTCGGAGTTTGGTGTCAGGAAAATAACCTCACACTCAACGTCAACAAATCGTGGACTTCATGAAACAGCAGAGGGAGCACCCCCTATCCACATCAGCCAGGCAGTGGAGAGGGGTGAAGAGAGTTTAAGTTCCTAGGCGTACACATCACGGACAAATTGAATTGGTCACCCATACAGACACCGTGGTGAAGAAGGCGCAGCAGCGTCTCATCAGGACAACAACCACCCGAGCACTGCCTGTTCACCCTGCTAGCATCCAGGCAGGGTCAGTACAGGTGCATCAAAGCAGGGACAGAGACTGAAAAACAGCTTCTATCTCAGAGCCATCAGACTGTTAAACAGCCACTACTTATTGAGTTGCTGCTGCCAACACCTTGACTCAACTCCAGCCACTTTAATAATGGAAAATGTAGTAATAAATGTATCACCAGCCACTTTAAACTTAATGCCACTTAATATAATGTTTACATAACCTACATTACTCATTTCATATGTATATCCTGTCACTCTATACAATCTACTGCATCTTGCCATCTTTATGTAATACATGTATCACTGTGCTGGCTATGCCACTTTGTTTACATACCCTACATTACTCATCTCATAATGTATATACTGTATTCTATACCATCTGCATCTTGCCCATGCCATTCTGTACCATCGCTCATTCATATATCCTTATGTACATATTCTTCATCCCTTTACATTTATAAGGTAGCTGTTGTGAAATGAAAGGGTACAACTGAATGAAAGGGGGGATACCTAGTCGGTAGTCAGAACAACTGAATGAAAGGGGGATACCTAGTCAGTACAACTGAATGAAAGTTCATTTTGTTCATATGATGTCCCAAAATGTGTGTTGTGGGACAGGGCGGTCGAGCCTATTTCAGGAATGAAAGCTTTTACTTTTCAGGGTATACTATATGTAGTGCTGCAAAAGGGGGTACCTAGTCAGTTGTACAACTGAATGCCTTCAACTGAAATGTGTACTCTGCATTTAACCCAATCACTCTGAATCAGAGAGGTGGGGGGGGGCTGATCCATTGTAATCCACTTTACAATTTGACCGACTCATGGTTTTAGCCTCCTAACACGAATGAATGTGCATCCTGTCCCGATGCAACCAATACATTCTAACTCCCACCACCTGGTGTCAAAGGGTCGCAAAATGCAACTAAATGGTGGCCATCTGGAGCCCTGGTTAGTAGGCTTTCCCCTCTATAACTTTAGTTTTCCTTCAATGAAAAAGGCCTCCGTCTTTACAATCAACAGTAGCCTAGGAAAAGGCTCCTCTCTCGCTTTCTCTGTCTCCTCAGCAGCCCCGGAATTTTTTTTCCAGATACAATTTTATCGTCCAAAAGCCGGAAATGACCGGGTAACCGAAACCATTTTCCCAAGTGGCTTTCCATAGCCTCCTTACACACACCACGCTGCGCTCGGTCCATAGTGCTGACACAGCACAGCGGAATTACAGATTTTGCGCCAACCTGTCAATCAATCATTTGAACTTTTTTGCTATTTTTATATAGGAACTTAAGCCCCCTTTTTTCCCCGGTGTACAGGCCTGTCCCAAAAGACAGCCAGCCAACATTTGCTGCATATCATCCATACATAAAATCAACAACACTGTGGCACAGTAAGCAACGGCCAATGTCCTTATAATTTTCACACAATTTCACAGTATTGTTACAACCTCATAGTGTGGAAATATATATAAAGACAGGAAAATCACATTTTGCACTACACTGGGCCTTTAATGTTCTTACCTCAAAAACTTCTTCATCCAGAATCCTGGTTCCAAAGACAACGATGCCGTCAGTATTGATGGCCGCCCTGTCGCTCCTCTTCAGTGGCCTGCTCAGCTTCTTCTTACAATCCACAATGATGGTCACACTCTTCTTCTCCACACTGATGGCCACGCGATGCCATCTACACACGGCCAGAGGAGGACGTGGGTTAGAGATATATATGACAGATTTTGGAGGAGAACATGAAACGTATGTGGTGTATTTGTTGATGTTGAATGGTAAAACCTGAGCACAGGTTGGACATT
>NW_027039095.1:0-2500 GCF_034236695.1 Oncorhynchus nerka
TGGGGACACTGGAACATGTGGGGCTGGTGAACCATCTGGGGACACTGGAACATGGGGGGCTGGTGAACCATCTGGGGACACTGGAACATGGGGGGCTGGTGAACCATCTGGGGACACTGGAACATGGGGGACTGGTGAACTGTCTGGCGACACTGGAACATGGGGGGCTGGTGAACCATCTGGGGGCTGGTGAACCATCTGGGGGACACTGGAACATGGGGCTATTAGACCATCTGGGGAGCTGGTGAACCATCTGGGGACATTGGAACATGGGGGGCTGGTGAGCCATCTGGGAAACTGGAACATGGGGGCTGGTGAACCATCTGGGGGACACTGGAACATGGGGGCTGAGTGAACCATCTGGGGACACTGGAACATGGGGGGCTGGTGAACTGTGCAGGACACTGGAACATGGGGGCTGGTGAACCATCTGGGGACACTGGAACATGGGGGGCTGGTAAACCATCTGGGGACACTGGAACATGGGGGCCTGGTGAACCATCTGGGGGCTGGTGAACCATCTGGGGGACACTGGAACATGGGGGGCTGGTGAACCATCTGGGGGGACACTGGAACATGGGGGGCTGGTGAACCATCTGGGGACACTGGAACATGTCTATGGGGGCTGGTGAACCGTCTGGGGACACTGGAACATGGGGGGCTGGTGAACCATCTGGGGACACTGGAACATGTGGGGCTGGTGAACCATCTGGGGACACTGGAACATGGGGGCTGGTGAACCATCTGGGGGCTGGTGAACCATCTGGGGGACACTGGAACATGGGGGCTGGTGAACCATTTGGGGACACTGGAACATGGGGGCTGGTGAACCATCTGGCTGGTGAACCATCTGGGGGACACTGGAACATGGGGGCTGGTGAACCATATGGGGGCCAGTGAACCATCTGGGGGCTGGTGAACCATCTGGAGGACATTGGAACATGGGGGGCTGGTGAGCCATCTGGGGACACTGGAACATGGGGGCTGGTGAACCATCTGGGGGACACTGGAACATGGGGGCTGGTGAACCATCTGGGGACACTGGAACATGGGGGCTGGTGAACCATCTGGGGACACTGGAACATGGGGGCTGGTAAACCATCTGGGGACACTGGAACATGGGGGGCTGGTAAACCGTCTGGGGGACACTGGAACATGGGGGGCTGGTGAACTGTCTGGGGGACACTGGAACATGGGGTCTGGTGAACCATCAGGGGACACTGGAACATGCGGGGCTGGTGAACTGTCTGGGGACACTGGAACATGGGGGCTGGTGAACCATCTGGGGACACTGGAACATGGGGGCTGGTGAACCATCTGGGGGCTGGTGAACCATCTGGGGACACTGGAACATGGGGGGCTGGTGAACCATCTGGGGGCTGGTGAACCATCTGGGGGCTGGTGAACCATCTGGGGACATTGGAACATGGGGGCTGGTGAGCCATCTGGGGACACTGGAACATGGGGGCTGGTGAACAATCTGGGGGACACTGGAACATGGGGGGCTGGTGAACCATCTGGGGACACTGGAACATGGGGGCTGGTGAACCATCTGGGGACACTGGAACATGGGGGCTGGTAAACCATCTGGGGACACTGGAACATGGGGGCTGGTAAACCGTCTGGGAGACACTGGAACATGGGGGCTGGTGAACTGTCTGGGGACACTGGAACATGGGGTCTGGTGAACCATCAGGGGACACTGGAACATGGGGGGCTGGTGAACTGTCTGGGGGACACCGGAACATGGGGGCTGGTGAACCATCTGGGGGACACTGGAACATGGGGGGCTGGTGAACCGTCTGGGGGACACTGGAACATGGGGGACTGATGAACCATCTGGGGACACTGGAACATGGGGGCTGGTGAACCATTTGGGGGACACTGGAACATGGGGGACTGGTGAACTGTCTGGCGACACTGGAACATGGGGGCTGGTGAACCATCTGGGGACACTGGAACATGGGGGACTGGTGAACTGTCTGGCGACACTGGAACATTGGGGGCTGGTGAACCATCTGGGGGACACTGGAACATGGGGGCTGGTGAACCATCTGGGGGCTGGTGAACCATCTGGGGGCTGGTGAACCATCTGGGGGACATTGGAGCATGGGGGCTGGTGAGCCATCTGGGGACACTGGAACATGGAGGGCTGGTGAACCATCTGGGGACACTGGAACATGGGGGCTGGTGAACCATCTGGGGACACTGGAACATGGGGGCTGGTAAACCATCTGGGGACACTGGAACATGGGGGCTGGTGAACTGTCTGAGGACACTGGAACTGAACAAGAGAGGGAGAGAGAGAGAGAGAGAGAGAGAGAGAGGAGAGAGAGAGAGAGAGAGGGAGGAGAGGGAGAGAGAGAGGGCTGTGATATCTGGGGAAACCCTTCAACATTCACCACCTGCATCTGATGCTATAAAGCTGTTAGCATCGGAACAAGATAAACCACGGAATAACTCAATCACCCCCTCCTCCCTCCCTCCCTCCTCGTCTCTC
>NW_027039095.1:7500-47338 GCF_034236695.1 Oncorhynchus nerka
ACATGTATCATTAACATACTAAAGACCTGTATCAGTAACATACTAAAGACCTGTATCAGTAACATAATAAAGACCTGTATCAGTAACATACTAAAGACCTGTATCAGTAACATACTAAAGACATGTATCAGTAACATACTAAAGACCTGTATCAGTAACATACTAAAGACATGTATCAGTAACATACTAAAGACCCATATCAGTAACATACTAAAGACATGTATCAGTAACATACTAAAGACCTGTATCAGTAACATACTAAAGACCTGTATCAGTAACATACTAACGACATGTATCAGTAACATACTAAATACCTGTATCAGTAACATACTAAAGACATATATCAGTAACATACTAAAGACCTGTATCAGTAACATACTAAAGACCTGTATCAGTAACATACTAAAGACCTGTATCAGTAACATACTAACGACATGTATCAGTAACATACTAAAGACCTGTATCAGTGACATACTAAAGACATGTATCAGTAACATACTAAAGACATGTATCAGTAACATACTAAAGACCTGTATCAGTAACATACTAAAGACCTGTATCAGTAACATACTAAAGACATGTATCAGTAACATACTAAAGACCTGTATCAGTAACATAATAAAGACCTGTATCAGTAACATACTAAAAGACATGTAGTAGTAACATACTAAAGACATGTATCAGTAACATACTAAAGACCTGTATCAGTAACATACTAAAGACCTGTATCAGTAACATAATAAAGACCTGTATCAGTAACATACTAAAGACATGTATCAGTAACATACTAAAGACCTGTATCAGTTACATACTAAAGACCTGTATCAGTTACATACTAAAGACCTGTATCAGTAACATACTAAAGACCTGTATCAGTAACATACTAAAGACATATATCAGTAACATACTAAAGACCTGTATCAGTAACATACTAAAGACCTGTATCAGTAACATAATAAAGACCTGTATCAGTAACATACTAAAGACCTGTATCAGTAACATACTAAAGACATGTATCAGTAACATACTAAAGACATGTATCAGTAACATACTAAAGACCTGTATCAGTTACATACTAAAGACCTGTATCAGTTACATACTAAAGACCTGTATCAGTAACATACTAAAGACCTGTATCAGTAACATACTAAAGACATATATCAGTAACATACTAAAGACCTGTATCAGTAACATACTAAAGACCTGTATCAGTAACATAATAAAGACCTGTATCAGTAACATACTAAAGACCTGTATCAGTAACATACTAAAGACCTGTATCAGTAACATAATAAAGACCTGTATCAGTAACATACTAAAGACCTGTATCAGTAACATACTAAAGACCTGTATCAGTAACATACTAAAGACCTGTATCAGTAACATACTAAAGACATGTATCAGTAACATACTAAAGACATGTATCAGTAACATACTAAAGACATGTAATTCCCTCTGGACATGTCTTCAGAATATATCTAAGGAGAAGTAAGGAGTCTTGGTTTGTCTTCTGCCGAAGTCGTTGCCTCTCCTTGTTCGGGCGGTGCTCGGCGTCACCGGCCTTCTTGTCATCATTGATCCATTTTTCATTTTCCATTGGTTTTGTCTTGTCTTCCCACACACCTGGTTTCAATCCCATCAATTACCTGTTGTGTATTTAACCCTCTGTTTCCCCTCATGTCTTTGTCAGAGATTGTTTTATGTCAGTGGTTGTATAGGTGGTTGTATAGGTGGTTGTATAGGTGGTTGTATAGGTGGTTGTATAGGTGGTTGTACAGGTGTTTGTATAGGTGGTTGTATAGGTGGTTGTATAGGTGGTTGTATAGGTGGTTGTATAGGTGGTTGTATAGGCGGCTGTATAGGCGGTTGTATAGGCGGTTGTATAGGCGGTTGTATAGGCGTTTGTATAGGCGGTTGTATAGGCGGTTGTATAGGCGGTTGTATAGGCGGTTGTATAGGTGGTTGTATAGGTGGTTGTACAGGTGTTTGTATAGGTGGTTGTATAGGTGGTTGTATAGGTGGTTGTATAGGTGGTTGTATAGGTGGTTGTATAGGTGGTTGTATAGGTGGTTGTATAGGCGGTTGTATAGGCGGTTGTATAGGTGGTTGTATAGGTGGTTGTATAGGTGGTTATATAGGTGGTTGTACAGGTGTTTGTATAGGTGGTTGTATAGGTGGTTGTATAGGTGGTTGTATAGGTGGTTGTATAGGTGGTTGTCATGTATCAGTAACATACTAAAGACATGTAATTCCCTCTGGACATGTCTTCAGAATATATCTAAGGAGAAGTAAGGAGTCTTGGTTTGTCTTCTGCCGAAGTCGTTGCCTCTCCTTGTTCGGGCGGTGCTCGGCGTCACCGGCCTTCTTGTCATCATTGATCCATTTTTCATTTTCCATTGGTTTTGTCTTGTCTTCCCACACACTGGTTTCAATCCCATCAATTACCTGTTGTGTATTTAACCCTCTGTTTCCCCTCATGTCTTTGTCAGAGATTGTTTTATGTCAGTGGTTGTATAGGTGGTTGTATAGGTGGTTGTATAGGTGGTTGTATAGGTGGTTGTATAGGTGGTTGTATAGGTGGTTGTACAGGTGTTTGTATAGGTGGTTGTATAGGTGGTTGTATAGGTGGTTGTATAGGTGGTTGTATAGGTGGTTGTATAGGCGGTTGTATAGGCGGTTGTATAGGCGGTTGTATAGGCGGTTGTATAGGCGGTTGTATAGGCGTTTGTATAGGCGGTTGTATAGGCGGTTGTATAGGCGGTTGTATAGGTGGTTGTATAGGCGTTTGTATAGGTGGTTGTATAGGTGGTTGTATAGGTGTTTGTATAGGTGGTTGTATAGGTGGTTGTATAGGTGGTTGTATAGGTGGTTGTATAGGCGGTTGTATAGGCGGTTGTATAGGTGGTTGTATAGGTGGTTGTATAGGTGGTTATATAGGTGGTTGTACAGGTGTTTGTATAGGTGGTTGTATAGGTGGTTGTATAGGTGGTTGTATAGGTGGTTGTATAGGTGGTTGTATAGGTGGTTGTCATGTATCAGTAACATACTAAAGACATGTAATTATCTGGACATGTCTTCAGAATATATTTAAGGAGTCTTGGTTTGTCTTCTGAGCAAGTCGTTGCCTCTCCTTGTTCGGACATATGCTTCACCGGCCTTCTTGTCATCATTGATCCATTTTTCATTTTCCATTGGTTTTGTCTTGTCTTCCCACACACCTGGTTTCAATCCCATCAATTACCTGTTGTGTATTTAACCCTCTGTTTCCCCTCATGTCTTTGTCAGAGATTGTTTTATGTCAGTGGTTGTATAGGTGGTTGTATAGGTGGTTGTATAGGTGGTTGTATAGGTTGTTGTATAGGTGGTTGTATAGGTGGTTGTACAGGTGTTTGTATAGGTGAGTATAAATAGGTGGTTGTATAGGTGGTTGTATAGGTGGTTGTTTAGGCGGTTGTATGGCGGTTGTATAGGCGGTTGTATAGGCGGTTGTATAGGCGTTTGTATAGGCGGTTGTAAGGCGGTTGTATAGGCGGTTGTATAGGTGGTTGTATAGGTGGTTGTATAGGTGGTTGTACAGGTGTTTGTATAGGTTTGTAAAGGTGGTTGTATAGTTTGTATAGGTGGTTGTATAGGTGGTTGTATAGGCGGTTGTAAAGTGGTTAAAAGGTGGTTCAAATGTGGTTGTATAGGTGGTTAATATGATTGTACAGGTGTTTGTATAGGTGGTATAGGTGGTTGTATAAAGGTGGTTGTATAGGTGCGCAAATGTTTATTATGTATGTACATTTAGTGTTTGGAGCATTGTTTAGTGGACATATATTAAAAGGACTCCATTACACTGTTTTTCTCCTAGCCTGACTTCCCTGCCACCGATACACACGACTCTGACAGTGAGAGCTGGTTAGGATCTCTGACCACAAGGCCAATGAGTTGGTTGCAAGGTGAATGCAGATGCTTCTGAAACTGAGAAAAAAATGTGGAGGAGTCTTGACTTTCAGAAATGGCAGTTAATGTCAAGTCCACTGAATTTGGACTACCAAATGTCAAAACGCCTATTTTAAACTCACGTCACAATCTCTTCAAAGTAAGTTAGTAAATAAAGTCCAGTTTGTAATCATTGATGTTTGCCCATTATAAAGTGGTTAAAATTCATTCAAATGTAGATGAAGGTAATATGATAAACTAAAGAAAATATACGTTTTAATAAAGTTTTAGAAATTGTTATGTTTACTTTTGAAAATAAATATTTAAATGGATGTAAAAATGTAATTTTAGCCTTAAAGTGTAAAACGTAGGATCACACGGAGAGAAAAAGCATTTTGGGAAAAATGTAAATCTGTCACTTTCAATGTAACACCCTGCCCAGACATAGCACAGGCATTGGGCGTTCTGGAAATATGGACAACATTTACATCTCCTGTTCATACCAATCAATAAACTCCTCAGTCAGTCAGTCAGCAGCAAGGTTGAAGGAAAACAGTCAGTCAGTAGCTAGCTAGCTAGGTTGAAGGAAAACAGTCAGTCAGTAGCTAGCTAGCTAGGTTGAAAGAAAACCAATCAGTCAGTCAGTAGCTAGCTAGCTAGGTTGAAGGAAAACGGTCAGTCAGTCAGTAGCTAGCTAGCTAGGTTGAAAGAAAACAGTCAGTCAGTCAGCAGCTAGGTAGGTTGAAGGAAAACAGTCAGTCAGTCAGTAGCTAGCTAGAAACAGTCAGTCAGTAGCTAGCTAGGTTGAAGAAAAACAGTTAGTCAGCAGCTAGGTAAGTTGAAGAAAAACAGTCAGTCAGTAGCTAGCTAGCTAGTTTGAAGGAAAACAGTCAGTCAGTCAGTAGCTAGCTAGCTAGGTTGAAAGTAAACAGTCAGTCAGTCAGCAGCTAGGTAGGTTGAAGGAAAACAGTCAGTCAGTCAGTAGCTAGCTAGCTAGGTTGAAGGAAAACAGTCAGTCAGTCAGCAGCAAGGTTGAAGGAAAACAGTCAGTCAGTAGCTAGCTAGCTAGGTTGAAGGAAAACAGTCAGTCAGTCAGTAGCTAGCTAGATAGGTTGAAGGAAAACAGTCAGTCAGTAGCTAGCTAGCTAGGTTGAAAGAAAACAGTCAGTCAGTCAGCAGCTAGGTAGGTTGAAGGAAAACAGTCAGTCAGTAGCTAGGTAGGTTGAAGTAAAAAAAAACAGTTGGTTTCCTTCCAGGTTGTTGTGTGTGAGGGGGAACTCCATTGTGAGTCCAAAATGGCACCCTATTCCCTGTAAAGGCCAGGGTCCTGGTCAAAAGTAGTGCACACTATAGGGAATAGGGCTCTGGTCAAAAGTAGTGCACACTATAGGGAATTAGGGTGCCATTTGGGACGTATCCCATTTCCCCAGCCATGTGGCAGGCAGCAATTCCACCTATTTCCTATAACACTCAAAACATAAACTACAGTGAATAAATAGACTGAGTTATAGGTAGGACAAAATGGGCGCCCCTGTTTTGGCTGAGCCCACAGTGTCTGGGTGCAATAAACCGCACGTTTGTGAGTTTTTCCTCGAAGTCTGAATGTTTTTCCAAGAGCAGAAATATTTCCATGCTGCTGAGACGTTCTCCTGGAATACTCACATAGATGCTGTTCTCTCTCTCTCTCTCTCTCTCTCTATTTCCCTCCCTCCCTCTCTCTCTCTCCCTCCCTCCCTCCCTCCCTCCCTCCCTCTCTCTCTCTCTCTCTCTCTCTCTCTCTCTCTCTCTCTCTCTCTCTCTCTCCCTCCCTCCCTCCCTCCCTCCCTCCCTCCCTCCCTCCCTCCCTCCCTCTCTCTCTCTTCCTCTCTCTCTCTCTCTCTCTCTCTCTCTCTCTCTCAATTCAATTCAATTCAATTCAAGGGCTTTATTGGCATGGGAAACATGTGTTAACATTGCCAAAGCAAGTGAGGTAGACAACATACAAAGTGAATATAGAAAGTGAAAAACAACAAAAATGAACAGTAAACATTACACATATGACATTACAAATGTCATATTATATATATATATATACAATGTACAAATAGTTAAAGGACACAAGATAAAATGAATAAGCATAAATATGGGTTGTATTTACAATGGTGTTTGTTCTTCACTGGTTGCCCTTTTCTCGTGGCAACAGGTCACAAATCTTGCTGCTGTGATGGCACACTGTGGAATTTCACCCAAAAGATATGGGAGTTTTTCAAAATTGGATTTGTTTTCGAATTCTTTGTGGATCTGTGTAATCTGGGGGAAATATGTCTCTCTAATATGGTCATACATTGGGCAGGAGGTTAGGAAGTGCAGCTCAGTTTCCACCTAATTTTGTGGGCAGTGAGCACATAGCCTGTCTTCTCTTGAGAGCCATGTCTGCCTACGGCGGCCTTTCTCAATAGCAAGGCTATGCTCACTGAGTCTGTACATAGTCAAAGCTTTCCTTAATTTTGGGTCAGTCACAGTGGTCAGGTATTCTGCCGCTGTGTACTCTCTGTGTAGGCCAAATAGCATTCTAGTTTGCTCTGTTTTTTTGTTAATTCTTTCCAATGTGTTAAGTAATTATCTTTTTGTTTTCTCATGATTTGGTTGGATCTAATTGTGCTGTTGTCCTGGGGCTCTGTAGGGTGTGTTTGTGTTTGTGAACAGAGCCCCAGGACCAGCTTGCTTAGGGGACTCTTCTCCAGGTTCATCTCTCTGTAGGTGATGGCTTTGTTATGGAAGGTTTGTGAATCGCTTCCTTTTAGGTGGTTGTAGAATTTAACGGCTCTTTTCTGGATTTTGATAATTAGTGGGTATCGGCCTAATTCTGCTCTGCATGCATTATTTGGTGTTTTACGTTGTACACAGAGGTTATTTTTGCAGAATTCTGCGTGCAGAGTCTCAATTTGGTGTTTGTCCCATTTTGTGAAGTCTTGGTTGGTGAGCAGACCCCAGACCTCACAACCATAAAGGGCAATAGGCTCTATGACGGATTCAAGTATTTTTAGCCAAATCCTAATTGGTATGTTGAAATTTATGTTTCTTTTGATGGCATAGAATGCCCTTCTTGCCTTGTCTCTCAGATCGTTCACAGCTTTGTGGAAGTTACCTGTGGCGCTGATGTTTAGGCCAAGGTATGTATAGTTTTTTGTGTGCTCTAGGGCAACAGTGTCTAGATGGAATTTGTATTTGTGGTCCTGGTGACTGGACCTTTTTTGGAACACCATTATTTTGGTCTTACTGAGATTTACTGTCAGGGCCCAGGTCTGACAGAATCTGTGCATAAGATCTAGGTGCTGCTGTAGGCCCTCCTTGGTTGGGGATAGAAGCACCAGATCATCAGCAAACAGCAGACATTTGACTTCGGATTCTAGCAGGGGAGGCCGGGTGCTGCAGACTTTTCTAGTGCCCGCGCCAATTCGTTGATATATATGTTGAAGAGGGTGGGGCTTAAGCTGCATCCCTGTCTAACCCCACGACCCTGTGTGAAGAAATGTGTGTTTTTTGCCAATTTTAACCGCACACTTGTTGTTTGTGTACATGGATTTTATAATGTCGTATGTTTTACCCCCAACACCACTTTCCATCAGTTTGTATAGCAGACCCTCATGCCAGATTGAGTCAAGGCTTTTTTTTAAATCAACAAAGCATGAGAAGACTTTGCCTTTGTTTTGGTTTGTTTGGTTGTCAATTAGGGTGTGCAGGGTGAATACATGGTCTGTTGTACGGTAATTTGGTAAAAAGCCAATTTGACATTTGCTCAGTACATTGTTTTCATTGTGGAAATGTACGAGTCTGCTGTTAATAATAATGCAGAGGAATTCCCAAGGTTACTGTTGACACATATTCCACGGTAGTTATTGGGGTCAAATTTGTCTCCACTTTTGTGGATTGGGGTGATCAGTCCTTGGTTCCAAATATTGGGGAAGATGCCAGAGCTAAGTATGATGTTAAAGAGTTTTAGTATAGCCAATTGGAATTTGTTGTCTGTATATTTGATCATTTCATTGAGGATACCATCGACACCACAGGCCTTTTGGGTTGAAGGGTTTTATTTTGTCCTGTAACTCATTCAATGTAATTGGAGAATCCAGTGGTTCTGGTAGTCTTTAATAGTTGATTCTAAGATCTGTATTTGATCATGTATATGTTTTTGCTCTTTGTTCTTTGTTATAGAACCAAAAAAATTGAGAAGTGGTTTACCCATACATCTCCATTTTGGATAGATAATTCTTCTTGTGTTGTTGTTCGTTTAGTGTTTTCCAATTTTCCCAGAAGTGGTTAGAGTCTATGGATTCTTCAATTACATTGAGCTGATTTCTGACGTGCTGGTCCTTCTTTTTCCATAGTGTATTTCTGTATTGTTTTAGTGATTCACCATAGTGAAGGCGTAGACTCAGGTTTTCCGGGTCTCTATGTTTTTGGTTGGACAGGTTTCTCAATTTCTTTCTTAGATTTTTGCATTCTTCATCAAACCATTTGTCATTGTTGTTAATTTTCTTCGGTTTTCTATTTGAGATTTTTAGATTTGATAGGGAGGCTGAGAGGTCAAATATACTGTTAAGATTTTCTACTGCTAAGTTTACACCTTCACTATTACAGTGGAACGTTTTACCCAGGAAATTGTCTAAAGGGGATTGAATTTGTTGTTGCCTAATTGTTTTTTGGTAGGTTTCCAAACTGCATTCCTTCCATCTATAGCATTTCTTAATGTTACTCAGTTCCTTTGGCTTTGATGCCTCATGATTGAGTATTGCTCTTTTTAAGTAGACTGTGATTTTGCTGTGGTCTGATAGGGGTGTCAGTGGGCTGACTGTGAACGCTCTGAGAGATTCTGGGTTGAGGTCAGTGATAAAGTAGTCTACAGTACTACTGCCAAGAGATGAGCTATAGGTGTACCTACCATAGGAGTCTCCTCGAAGCCTACCGTTGACTATGTACATACCCAGCGTGCGACAGAGCTGCAGGAGTTGTGACCCGTTTTTGTTGGTTATGTTGTCATAGTTGTGCCTAGGGGGGCATATGTGGGAGGGGATGCTGTCACCTCCAGGCAGATGTTTGTCCCCCTCTCTCTCTCTCTCTCTCTCTCTCTCTCTCCCTCTTTCTCTCTCTCTCTCTCTTCCTCTCTCTCTCTCTCTCTCTCCCTCTCTCTCTCGCCCTCTCTCTCCCTCTCTCTCACACACTATCTCTCTCCCTCTCATCTCATACAGATGGACTTCTCTTGTTCACACACAGAGAGACTACAGAGAGAGAGCACAGAGAGAGAGCAGAGAGAGACCACAGAGAGAGAGCACAGAGAGAGAGCATAGAGAGACCACAGAGAGAGAGCACAGAGAGAGACCACAGGGAGAGCACAGAGAGACCACAGAGAGAGCACAGAGAGACCACAGGGAGAGACCATCAGGAGAGCACAGAGAGAGCACAGAGAGACCACAGAGAGAGCACAGAGAGACCACAGAGAGAGCACAGAGAGACCACAGAGAGACCACAGAGACAGCACAGAGAGACCACAGAGAGACCACAGAGACAGCACAGAGAGACCACAGAGAGAGCACAGAGAGACCACAGAGAGAGCACAGAGAGACCACAGAGAGAGCACAGAGAGACCATCGGGAGAGCACAGAGACAGCACAGAGAGAGCACAGAGAGACCACAGAGAGACCACAGAGACAGCACAGAGAGCGCACAGAGAGACCACAGAGAGAGCACAGAGAGACCACAGAGAGACCACAGAGACAGCACAGAGAGACCACAGAGAGAGCACAGAGAGACCACAGAGAGACCACAGAGAGACCACAGAGAGAGCACAGGGAGAGACCACAGAGAGACCACAGAGACAGCACAGAGAGACCACAGAGAGACCACAGGGAGAGACCACAGAGAGACCACAGAGACAGCACAGAGAGACCACAGAGAGACCACAGAGAGAGCACAGAGAGACCACAGAGAGACCACAGAGACAGCACAGAGAGACCACAGAGAGAGCACAGAGAGACCACAGAGAGACCACAGAGACAGCACAGAGAGACCACAGGGAGACCACAGGGAGAGCACAGAGAGACCACAGAGAGAGCTCTCCACAGTTAGTCAACGTTCTCCTTCATTGACAAACTTACAGAGCTCCAGCCAGTCTGTGTGTGTATTTGTTGTGTTTTGGGGTGTGGTTGTTTGTGTTCTTCATTGACAAACTTACAGAGCCCCAGCCAGTCTGTGTGTGTATTTGTTGTGTTTTGGGGTGTGGGTGTTTGTGTCCTTCATTGACAAACTTACAGAGCCCCAGCCAGTCTGTGTGTGTATTTGTTGTGTTTTGGGGTGTGGGTGTTTGTGTCCTTCATTGACAAACTTACAGAGCCCCAGCCAGTCTGTGTGTGTATTTGTTGTGTTTTGGGGTGTGGGTGTTTGTTGTGTTTTGGGGTGTGGGTGTTTGTTGTGTTTTGGGGTGTGGGTGTTTGTTGTGTTTTGGGGTGTGTGTGTTTCTTGTGTTTTGGGGTGTTTGTATTTGTGTTCTTGTCAGACAGGAAACCTTGAGGAGAAGTTCAACGCTCCTCTGCACATTTCCGACAAACCCAAAACGATCCAGCACCAACAGCTACTCTATGAGGTGGAGGTCTTAAAAACGGGTGGACCCAATTAACCTCTGACCTGGGACCAATGGAGTTTGGGGTCTGAAATGTTAACTTTACCCAAGGGTCTGGTCCAGTTGTTTTTTTGTACTTGGGTCTCGGGAAAGGATGTACCGATTCACTGATGCGCATCGGTCCCGATTCAAAATGTTTAAGATTAGACTGCGTTGGTCCGCGACCCCAAACCGAGCCAAACGTAGCATCTGCCAGAAAATCCATTTAACGCTATGAATCGCTAATTCACTTTTTATTAAAAGTTTCTTTTTTACCCCCTTTTTCGTAGTATCCAATCGTTATCAGTTACTGTCTTGTCTCATCGCTACAACTCCCGTACGGGCTCGGGTGTCACGTTCTGACCATAGTTCTTTTGTGTTTTCTTTGTTTTAGTGTTTGGTCAGGACGTGAGCCGAGTGGGCATTCTATGTTGTGTGTCTAGTTTTCCCGTTTCTATGTTTGGCCTGATATGGTTCTCAATCAGAGGCAGGTGTTAGTCATTGTCTCTGATTGGGAACCATATTTAGGTAGCCTGTTTTTGTGTTGGGTTTTTGTGGGTGGTTTGTCTTCTGTCTTCGTGTGTCTGCACCGTGTGTCTGTATTTTGTAGTGTTCACGTTTATGGTCTTTATTAAACATGATGAACACGAACCACGCTGCGTTTTGGTCCTCTCCTTCGTCAACAAAAGAAAGCCGTTACATCGGGAGAGGTGAAGGTCGAGAGCCATGCGTCCTCCGAAAACACAACCCAACCAAGCCGCACTGCTTCTTAACACAGCGTTTGTTGCTCAAACTACTTTTGCGGGACAGGTACAGGTACCTGCGGGACAGGTACAGGATGGCAACAACAACTGCCCGAGTTACACCAGGAACGCACAATCCCTCCATCAGTGCTCAGACTGTCCGCATAGACTGAGACAGGCTGGACTGAGGGCTTGTAGGCCTGTTGTAAGGCAGGTCCTCACCAAACATCACCGGCAACAACGTCGCCTATGGGCACAAACCCACCATCGCTGGACCAGACAGGACTGGCAAAAAGTGCTCTTCACTGACGAGTCGCGGTTATCCCTTTACACTTGTGTGTATAAGGTAGTAGTTTTGGAATTGTTAGTTAGATTACTCGTTGGTTATTACTGCATTGTCGGAACTAGAAGCACAAGCATTTCGCTACACTCGCATTAACATCTGCTAACCATGTGTATGTGACAAATACATTTGATTTGATATGATTTTGTCTCACCAGGGGTGATGGTCGGATTTGCGTTTATCGTTGAAAGAATGAGCGTTACACCGAGGCCTGTACTCTGGAGCGGGATCGATTTGGAGGTGGAGGGTCCGTCATGGTCTGAGGCGGTGTGTCACAGCATCATCGGACTGAGCATGTTGTCTGTGCAGGCAATCTCAACGCTGAGTGTTTCAGGAAGACATCCTCCTCCCTCATGTAGTACCCTTCCTGCAGGCTCATCCTGACATGACCCTCCAGCATGACAATGCCACCAGCCATACTGCTCGTTCTTTACGGGATTTCCTGCAAGATAGTAATGTCAGTATTCTGCCATGGCCAGAGAAGAGCTCGGATCTCAATCCCATTGAGAACATTTGGGACCTGTTGGATTGGAGGGTGAGGGCTAAGGCCATTCCCCCCAGACATGTCAGGAAACTTGCAGGTGCCTTGGTGGAAGAGTGGGGTAACCTCTCACAACAAGAACTGGCAAATCTGGTGCAGTCCACGAGGAGGAGATGCACTGCAGTATTAATGCAGCTGGTGGCCACACCCAGATACTGACGGTTACTTTTGATTTTGACCGCCCCTTGGTTCAGGGACACATTATTCCATTTCTGTTAGTCACATGCCTGTGGAACTTGTTCAGTTTATGTCTCAGTTGTTGAATCTTGTTATGTTCATACAAATATTTACACATGTTAAGTTTGCTGAAAATAAACACAGTTGACAGAGAGGACGTTTCTTTTTTTTTTGCTGAGTTTAGTTATCTATGAGCTGTTGAAAATGGTGTTTTACCGGAAACAAAAGTAAACTACCAGAGACAAAACTCTCATCTGACTTCACCTGATGAACGGGATGTACAATAGATTTTATTTTGATTGTTCAGGTTCAACATAAGCAAAAGTCATTAAAAAAAATATATGTAAATGGATAATTTCCTCACTTTGTGAGGTGCACTGCTTGGCCAAGGAGGGAAGAGGAAAGAAGATCACTCACATTTACCAAACGGTCCAAACCATTTGTTTTTGAGATGTGGTGAAATCCAAAGATATGCTATATATATTCATGTAAACAATACATATTGAAACATTACCATCCTCAAACACTTCATCTGCTAAAATGACAAATGAATTAGTGGATGACGCTAATTTCAGAACCAATGTGAGGGGACAAAAAAAACAAAGGCTACATTACCTCCCCTAATCTGATAGTGGTAGTGGGGTGGTAGATGTCTCTCCTACAGCTCTAATCTGATAGTGGGGTGGTAGATGTCTCTCCTGCAGCTCTAATCTGGTAGTGGGGTGGTAGATGTCTCTCCTACAGCTCTAATCTGGTAGTGGGGTGGTAGATGTCTCTCCTACAGCTCTAATCTGGTAGTGGGGTGGTAGATGTCTCTCCTACAGCTCTAATCTGATAGTGGGGTGGTAGATGTCTCTCCTATAACTCTAATCTGATAGTGGGGTGGTAGATGTCTCTCCTACAGCTCTAATCTGATAGTGGGGTGGTAGATGTCTCTCCTACAGCTCTAATCTGATAGTGGGGTGGTAGATGTCTCTCCTACAGCTCTAATCTGGTAGTGGGGTGGTAGATGTCTCTCCTACAGCTCTAATCTGGTAGTGGGGTGGTAGATGTCTCTCCTACAGCTCTAATCTGGTAGTGGGGTGGTAGATGTCTCTCCTACAGCTCTAATCTGATAGTGGGGTGGTAGATGTCTCTCCTATAGCTCTAATCTGATAGTGGGGTGGTAGATGTCTCTCCTACAGCTCTAATCTGATAGTGGGGTGGTAGATGTCTCTCCTATAGCTCTAATCTGATAGTGGGGTGGTAGATGTCTCTCCTACAGCTCTAATCTGATAGTGGGGTGGTAGATGTCTCTCCTATAGCTCTAATCTGGTAGTGGGGTGGTAGATGTCTCTCCTACAGCTCTAATCTGGTAGTGGTAGTGGGGTGGTAGATGTCTCTCCTACAGCTCTAATCTGGTAGTGGGGTGGTAGATGTCTCTCCTACAGCTCTAATCTGGTAGTGGGGTGGTAGATGTCTCTCCTACAGCTCTAATCTGGTAGTGGGGTGGTAGATGTCTCTCCTACAGCTCTAATCTGGTAGTGGGGTGGTAGATGTCTCTCCTACAGCTCTAATCTGGTAGTGGGGTGGTAGATGTCTCTCCTACAGCTCTAATCTGGTAGTGGGGTGGTAGATGTCTCTCCTACAGCTCTAATCTGATAGTGGGGTGGTAGATGTCTAGTCTCTCCTACAGCTCTAATCTGGTAGTGGGGTGGTAGATGTCTAGTCTCTCCTACAGCTCTAATCTGATAGTGGGGTGGTAGATGTCTCTCCTACAGTTCTAATCTGGTAGTGGGGTGGTAGATGTCTCTCCTACAGCTCTAATCTGATAGTGGGGTGGTAGATGTCTCTCCTACAGTTCTAATCTGGTAGTGGGGTGGTAGATGTCTCTCCTATAGCTCTAATCTGATAGTGGGGTGGTAGATGTCTCTCCTACAGCTCTAATCTGGTAGTGGGGTGGTAGATGTCTCTCCTACAGCTCTAATCTGGTAGTGGGGTGGTAGATGTCTCTCCTACAGCTCTAATCTGATAGTGGGGTGGTAGATGTCTCTCCTACAGCTCTAATCTGGTAGTGGGGTGGTAGATGTCTAGTCTCTCCTACAGCTCTAATCTGGTAGTGGGGTGGTAGATGTCTCTCCTACAGCTCTAATCTGGTAGTGGGGTGGTAGATGTCTCTCCTATAGCTCTAATCTGGTAGTGGGGTGGTAGATGTCTCTCCTACAGCTCTAATCTGGTAGTGGGGTGGTAGATGTCTCTCCTATAGCTCTAATCTGGTAGTGGGGTGGTAGATGTCTCTCCTACAGCTCTAATCTGATAGTGGGGTGGTAGATGTCTCTCCTACAGCTCTAATCTGGTAGTGGGGTGGTAGATGTCTCTCCTACAGCTCTAATCTGGTAGTGGGGTGGTAGATGTCTCTCCTACAGCTCTAATCTGATAGTGGGGTGGTAGATGTCTCTCCTACAGCTCTAATCTGGTAGTGGGGTGGTAGATGTCTCTCCTACAGCTCTAATCTGGTAGTGGGGTGGTAGATGTCTCTCCTACAGCTCTAATCTGATAGTGGGGTGGTAGATGTCTCTCCTACAGCTCTAATCTGGTAGTGGGGTGGTAGATGTCTCTCCTATAGCTCTAATCTGGTAGTGGGGTGGTAGATGTCTCTCCTACAGCTCTAATCTGATAGTGGGGTGGTAGATGTCTAGTCTCTCCTACAGCTCTAATCTGGTAGTGGGGTGGTAGATGTCTCTCCTACAGCTCTAATCTGATAGTGGGGTGGTAGATGTCTCTCCTACAGCTCTAATCTGGTAGTGGGGTGGTAGATGTCTCTCCTACAGCTCTAATCTGATAGTGGGGTGGTAGATGTCTAGTCTCTCCTACAGCTCTAATCTGGCAGTGGGGTGGTAGATGTCTCTCCTACAGCTCTAATCTGGTAGTGGGGTGGTAGATGTCTAGTCTCTCCTACAGCTCTAATCTGATAGTGGGGTGGTAGATGTCTCTCCTACAGTTCTAATCTGGTAGTGGGGTGGTAGATGTCTCTCCTACAGCTCTAATCTGATAGTGGGGTGGTAGATGTCTCTCCTACAGTTCTAATCTGGTAGTGGGGTGGTAGATGTCTCTCCTATAGCTCTAATCTGATAGTGGGGTGGTAGATGTCTCTCCTACAGCTCTAATCTGGTAGTGGGGTGGTAGATGTCTCTCCTACAGCTCTAATCTGGTAGTGGGGTGGTAGATGTCTCTCCTACAGCTCTAATCTGATAGTGGGGTGGTAGATGTCTCTCCTACAGCTCTAATCTGGTAGTGGGGTGGTAGATGTCTAGTCTCTCCTACAGCTCTAATCTGGTAGTGGGGTGGTAGATGTCTCTCCTACAGCTCTAATCTGGTCGTGGGGTGGTAGATGTCTCTCCTATAGCTCTAATCTGGTAGTGGGGTGGTAGATGTCTAGTCTCTCCTACAGCTCTAATCTGGTAGTGGGGTGGTAGATGTCTCTCCTATAGCTCTAATCTGGTAGTGGGGTGGTAGATGTCTCTCCTACAGCTCTAATCTGATAGTGGGGTGGTAGATGTCTCTCCTACAGCTCTAATCTGGTAGTGGGGTGGTAGATGTCTCTCCTACAGCTCTAATCTGGTAGTGGGGTGGTAGATGTCTCTCCTACAGCTCTAATCTGATAGTGGGGTGGTAGATGTCTCTCCTACAGCTCTAATCTGATAGTGGGGTGGTAGATGTCTCTCCTACAGCTCTAATCTGGTAGTGGGGTGGTAGATGTCTCTCCTATAGCTCTAATCTGGTAGTGGGGTGGTAGATGTCTCTCCTACAGCTCTAATCTGATAGTGGGGTGGTAGATGTCTAGTCTCTCCTACAGCTCTAATCTGGTAGTGGGGTGGTAGATGTCTCTCCTACAGCTCTAATCTGATAGTGGGGTGGTAGATGTCTCTCCTACAGCTCTAATCTGATAGTGGGGTGGTAGATGTCGCTCTCCTACAGCTCTAATCTGATAGTGGGGTGGAAGATGTCTAGTCTCTCCTACAGCTCTAATCTGGTAGTGGGGTGGTAGATGTCGCTCTCCTACAGCTCTAATCTGATAGTGGGGTGGAAGATGTCTAGTCTCTCCTACAGCTCTAATCTGGTAGTGGGGTGTTAGATGTCGCTCTCCTACAGCTCTAATCTGGTAGTGGCGTGGTAGATGTCTCTCCTACAGCTCTAATCTGGTAGTGGGGTGGTAGATGTCTCTCCTACAGCTCTAATCTGGTAGTGGGGTGGTAGATGTCTCTCCTACAGCTCTAATCTGGTAGTGGGGTGGTAGATGTCTGTCCTACAGCTCTAATCTGGTAGTGGGGTGGTAGATGTCTCTCCTCCAGCTCTAATCTGGTAGTGGGGTGGTAGATATCTAGTCTCTCCTACAGCTCTAATCTATATAGTGCACTACTTTAGACCAGAGCCCTATTCCCTATATAGTGCACTACTTTAGACCAGGTCCCTATGGGAAATGCGTTGGAACGCAGAAAATGCGAAATGCAGTTTCACACATCTCAAGAGGCTTCCTCTCAGTCATCCTGCCTGTCCTAGTGTAGGGGTCAATTAGGAGTCAATGTATTTCCTCAATTTAGGGAATGGGATGTAGTGAGACATGCATTCATGCACTCCTCTCCTCCTCCACCCACTCTCACCATCCCTCTCTCGTCTCCTCCTCCACCCACTCTCACTGTCCCTCACTCCTCTCCTCCTCCACCCACTTTCACCATCCCTCACTCCTCTCCTCCTCCACCCACTCTCACCGTCCCTCACTCCTCTCCTCCTCCACCCACTCTCACCATCCCTCACTCCTCTCCTCCTCCACCCACTCTCACCGTCCCTCACTCCTCTCCTCCTCCACCCACTCTCACCATCCCTCACTCCTCTCCTCCTCCACCCACTCTCACCGTCCCTCACTCCTCTCCTCCTCCACCCTCTCTCACCATCCCTCACTCCTCTCCTCCTCCACCCTCTCTCACCATCCCTCACTCCTCTCCTCCTCCACCCTCTCTCACCATCCCTCACTCCTCTCCTCCTCCACCCTCTATCACCATCCCTCACTCTTCTCCTCTTCCACCCTCTCTCACCATCTCTCACTCCTCTCCTCTTCCACCCTCTCTCACCATCCCTCACTCCTCTCCTCCTCCACCCTCTCACCATCCCTCACTCCTCTCCTCCTCCACCCTCTCTCACCATCCCTCACTCTTCTCCTCTTCCACCCTCTCTCACCATCTCTCACTCCTCTCCTCCTCCACCCTCTCTCACCATCCTCACTCCTCTCCTCCTCCACCCACTCTCACCGTCCCTCACTCCTCTCCTCCTCCACCCTCTCACCATCCCTCACTCCTCTCCTCCTCCACCCTCTCTCACCATCCCTCACTCTTCTCCTCTTTCCACCCTCTCTCACCATCTCTCACTCCTCTCTCCTCCACCCTCTCTCACCATCCCTCACTCCTCTCCTCCTCTACCCACTCTCACCGTCCCTCACTCCTCTCCTCCTCCACCCTCTCTCACCATCCCTCACTCCTCTCCTCCTCCACCCTCTCTCACCATCCCTCACTCCTCTCCTCCTCCACCCTCTCTCACCATCCCTCACTCCTCTCCCTCCTCCACCCTCTCTCACCACCCCTCACTCATCTCCTCCTCCACCCTCTCTCACTTCTCTCCTCCTCCACCCTCACTCCATCACCCACTCTCACCATCTCTCACTCCTCTCCTCCTCCACCCACTCTCACCATCCCTCACTCCTCTCCTCCTCCACCCTCTCTCACCATCCCTCACTTCTCTCCTCCTCCACCCTCTCTCACCATCCCTCACTCCTCTCCTCCTCCACCCTCTCTCACTTCTCTCCTCATCCACCCTCACTCCATCACCCACTCTCACCATCTCTCACTCTCTCCTCCTCCTCCCTCTCTCACCGTCCCTCACTCCTCTCCTCCACCCTCTCTCACCACCCCTCACTCATCTCCTCCTCCACCCTCTCTCACCACCCCTCACTCCTCTCCTCCTCCACCCTCTCTCACCACCCCCTCACTCCTCTCCTCCTCCACCCTCTCTCACCACCCCTCACTCATCTCCTCCTCCACCCTCTCTCACTTCTCTCCTCCTCCACCCCCACTCCATCACCCACTCTCACCATCTCTCACTCCTCTCCTCCTCCTCCCACTCTCACCACCCCTCACTCCTCTCCTCTTCCACCCTCTCTCACTTCTCTCCTCCTCCACCCTCACTCCATCACCCACTCTCACCATCTCTCACTACTCTCCTCCTCCACCCTCTCTCACCACCCCTCACTCCTCTCCTCCTCCACCCTCTCTCACCATCTCTCACTCCTCTCCTCCTCCACCCTCTCTCACCATCTCTCACTCCATCATCCTCTCTCACCATCCCCCTCTTTAATGCCATCTTGGCTGCTGAGATCTCTTCCTCACAACCAGACAACCAGACGGCCCAATCCAAACACTATGTCCACAGGAAGTGAACACACACACACACACACACACACACACACACACACACACACACACACACACACACACACACACACACACACACACACACACACACACACACACTGTACAGACCATTCCACTCAGGGTTCACTGACCCACCAGACAGGGACAACAAAGAAACTACTTTTAGAATCAGGAACAAGACAGGCTTCCCAAAAGGCACCCTATTCCCTATGTAGTGCACTACTTTAGACCAGAGCCCTATTCCCTATATAGTGCACTACTTTAGACCAGAGCCCTATCCCCTATATAGTGCACTACTTTAGACCAGAGCCCTATTCCCTATATAGTGCACTACTTTAGACCAGAGCCCTATTCCCTATATAGTGCACTACTTTAGACCAGAGCCCTATTCCCTATATAGTGCACTACTTTAGACCAGATGCCCTATTCCCTATATAGTGCACTACTTTAGACCAGAGCCCTATTCCCTATATAGTGCACTACTTTAGTGCACTACTTTAGACCAGAGCCCTATTCCCTATATAGTGCACTACTTTAGACCAGAGCCCTATTCCCTATATAGTGCACTACTTTAGACCAGAGCCCTATTCCCTATATAGTGCACTACTTTAGACCAGATGTCCTATTCCCTATATAGTGCACTACTTTAGACCAGGTCCCTATGGGAAATGCGTTGGCATTTGGAACGCAGAAATGCGAAATGCAGTTTCACACATCTCCTCTCAGTCATCCTGCCTGTCCCAGCTAGTGTAGGGGTCAATGTATATCCTCATCTAGGGAATGGGATGTAGTGATCTCACGATTCATGGCCCCATTCATTCTTTCCTTGACACGGATCAGTCGTCCTGGTCCCTTTGCAGAAAAACAGCCCCAAAGCATGATGTTTCCACCCCCATGCTTCACAATAGGTATGGTGTTCTTTGGATGCAACTCAGCATTCTTTGTCCTCCAAACACGACGAGTTGAGTTTTTACCAAAAAGTTATATTTTGGTTTCATCTGACCATATGACATTCTCCCAATCTTCTTCTGGATCATCCAAATGCTCTCTTCAGATGCAAACTTCAGACGGGCCTGGACATTTACTGGCTTAAGCAGGGGGACACGTCTGGCACTGCAGGATTTGAGTCCCTGGCGGCGTAGTGTGTTACTGTACTTTGGTCCCAGCTCTCTGCACGTCATTCACTAGGTCCCCCCGTGTGGTTCTGGGATTTTTGCTTGTGATCATTTTGACCCCACGGGGTGAGATCTTGCGTGGAGCCCCAGATCGAGGGAGATTATCAGTGGTCTTGTATGTCTTCCATTGTGTATAGATTGATGATGTGAAAAAAATGAATCCATTTTAGAATAAGGCTGTAACGTAACAAAATGTGGAAAAAGTCAAGGGGTCTGAATACTTTTCCGAATGCTCTATATACACAAGCCACATTTTACCAGACATTTTGGACAGGACAGTCACTTATATGTTAACCTCGTCCCCGGGCTAATTGCACGAGCCTTGGGGAAGAGTCTGGAATGCCAGACTTCAGAGATACAGGCCCCATATTACCAGACATTTATGGTTGGGCTTTATGCATAGTGTTTGTGTACTGTGTCCATGTTGTATTATAGAGCTCGTCTTTCACCTTCTGTTTCAGTATAACGTTCAGCGTTCCATCCAATAGAAAGGCCAACAGCTCAGTCTCCTCCAATAGGAAGATGGGTGGACACAAAGACTTCCTGACACAGAGTGGGATATTGAGGTTAAATATGGGTGCTGTAGTTTGGGATGTAGACGGGGCCTGCAGGGAGTCTCTATTTTAATTTATTTTTACAACAGAAGAAAAGCAGACAGCTGTAGTTTATCATGCAGGACCACAGCAGACAGACCACACTCTCAGACCCTGTTCTCTGGTACAGAGAAACACAGGACCACAGCAGACAGACCACACTCTCAGACCCTGTTCTCTGTTACAGAGAAACACAGGACCACAGCAGACAGACCACACTCTCAGACCCTGTTCTCTGTTACAGAGAAACACAGGACCACGGCAGACAGACCACACTCTCAGACCCTGTTCTCTGTCACAGAGAAACACAGGACCACAGCAGACAGACCACACTCTCAGACCCTGCTCTCTGTTACAGAGAAACACAGGACCACGGCAGACAGACCACACTCTCAGACCATGTTCTCTGCTACAGAGAAACACAGGACCACAGCAGACAGACCACACTCTCAGACCCTGTTCTCTGTTACAGAGAAACACAGGACCACAGCAGACAGACCACACTCTCAGACCCTGTTCTCTGCTACAGAGAAACACAGGACCACGGCAGACAGACCACACTCTCAGACCCTGTTCTCTGCTACAGAGAAACACAGGACCACGGCAGACAGACCACACTCTCAGACCCTGTTCTCTGTTACAGAGAAATACAGGACCACGGCAGACAGACCACACTCTCAGACCCTGTTCTCTGTCACAGAGAAACACAGGACCACGGCAGACAGACCACACTCTCAGACCCTGTTCTCTGTCACAGAGAAACACAGGACCACAGCAGACAGACCACACTCTCAGACCCTGTTCTCTGTCACAGAGAAACACAGGACCACAGCAGACAGACCACACTCTCAGACCCTGCTCTCTGTTACAGAGAAACACAGGACCACAGCAGACAGACCACACTCTCAGACCCTGTTCTCTGTCACAGAGAAACACAGGACCACAGCAGACAGACCACACTCTCAGACCCTGTTCTCTGTCACAGAGAAACACAGGACCACAGCAGACAGACCACACTATCAGACCCTGTTCTCTGCTACAGAGAAACACAGGACCACGGCAGACAGACCACACTCTCAGACCCTGTTCTCTGTTACAGAGAAACACAGGACCACAGCAGACAGACCACACTCTGCTCTCTGTCACAGAGAAACACAGGACCACAGCAGACAGACCACACTCTCAGACCCTGTTCTCTGTCACAGAGAAACACAGGACCACAGCAGACAGACCACACTCTCAGACCCTGTTCTCTGTTACAGAGAAACACAGGACCACAGCAGACAGACCACACTCTCAGACCCTGTTCTCTGTTACAGAGAAACACAGGACCACAGCAGACAGACCACACTCTGCTCTCTGTCACAGAGAAACACAGGACCACAGCAGACAGACCCCACGCTCAGACCCTGTTCTCTGTCACAGAGAAACACAGGACCACAGCAGACAGACCACACTCTCAGACCCTGTTCTCTGCTACAGAGAAACACAGGACCACAGCAGACAGACCCCACTCTGCTCTCTGTTACAGAGAAACACAGGACCACGGCAGACAGACCACACTCTCAGACCCTGTTCTCTGTCACAGAGAAACACAGGACCACAGCAGACAGACCACACTCTCAGACCCTGTTCTCTGTTACAGAGAAACACAGGACCACGGCAGACAGACCACACTCTCAGACCCTGTTTTCTGTTTACAGAGAAACACAGGACCACAGCAGACAGACCACACTCTGCTCTCTGTCACAGAGAAACACAGGACCACGGCAGACAGACCACACTCTCAGACCCTGTTCTCTGTTACAGAGAAACACAGGACCACAGCAGACAGACCCCACTCTCAGACCCTGTTCTCTGTCACAGAGAAACACAGGACCACAGCAGACAGACCACACTCTCAGACCCTGTTCTCTGTTACAGAGAAACACAGGACCACAGCAGACAGACCACACTCTCAGACCCTGTTCTCTGTCACAGAGAAACACAGGACCACAGCAGACAGACCACACTCTCAGACCCTGTTCTCTGTTACAGAGAAACACAGGACCACAGCAGACAGACCACACTCTCAGACCCTGTTCTCTGTTACAGAGAAACACAGGACCACAGCAGACAGACCACACTCTGCCCCCATTCACAGAGAAACACAGGACCACAGCAGACAGACCGCACTCTCAGACCCTGTTCTCTGTCACAGAGAAACACAGGACCACAGCAGACAGACCACACTCTCAGACCCTGTTCTCTGTTACAGAGAAATACAGGACCACGGCAGACAGACCGCACTCTCAGACCCTGTTCTCTGCTACAGAGAAACACAGGACCACAGTCGACAGACCACACTCTCAGACCCTGTTCTCTGTCACAGAGAAACACAGGACCACAGCAGACAGACCACACTCTCAGACCCTGTTCTCTGTCACAGAGAAACACAGGACCACAGCAGACAGACCACACTCTCAGACCCTGTTCTCTGTTACAGAGAAACACAGGACCACAGCAGACAGACCACACTCTGCTCTCTGTCACAGAGAAACACAGGACCACAGCAGACAGACCCCACTCTCAGACCCTGTTCTCTGTTACAGAGAAACACAGGACCACAGCAGACAGACCACACTCTCAGACCCTGTTCTCTGCTACAGAGAAACACAGGACCACAGCAGACAGACCACACTCTCAGACCCTGTTCTCTGTTACAGAGAAACACAGGACCACAGCAGACAGACCACACTCTCAGACCATGTTCTCTGCTACAGAGAAACACAGGACCACAGTCGACAGACCACACTCTCAGACCCTGTTCTCTGTCACAGAGAAACACAGGACCACGGCAGACAGACCACACTCTCAGACCCTGTTCTCTGTTACAGAGAAACACAGGACCACGGCAGACAGACCACACTCTCAGACCCTGTTCTCTGTTACAGAGAAACACAGGACCACAGCAGACAGACCACACTCTGCTCTCTGTCACAGAGAAACACAGGACCACAGCAGACAGACCACACTCTGCTCTCTGTCACAGAGAAACACAGGACCACAGCAGACAGACCACACTCTCAGACCCTGTTGTCTGTCACAGAGAAACACAGGACCACAGCAGACAGACCCCACTCTCAGACCCTGTTCTCTGTCACAGAGAAACACAGGACCACAGCAGACAGACCACACTCTCAGACCCTGTTCTCTGCTACAGAGAAACACAGGACCACAGCAGACAGACCACACTCTCAGACCCTGTTCTCTGTTACAGAGAAACACAGGACCACGGCAGACAGACCACACTCTGCTCTCTGTCACAGAGAAACACAGGACCACAGCAGACAGACCACACTCTCAGACCCTGTTCTCTGCTACAGAGAAACACAGGACCACAGCAGACAGACCACACTCTGCTCTCTGTCACAGAGAAACACAGGACCACAGCAGACAGACCCCACTCTCAGACCCTGTTCTCTGTTACAGAGAAACACAGGACCACAGCAGACAGACCACACTCTCAGACCCTGTTCTCTGGTACAGAGAAACACAGGACCACGGCAGACAGACCACACTCTCAGACCCTGTTCTCTGTTACAGAGAAACACAGGACCACAGCAGACAGACCGCACTCTCAGACCCTGTTCTCTGTCACAGAGAAACACAGGACCACAGCAGACAGACCACACTCTCAGACCCTGTTCTCTGTCACAGAGAAACACAGGACCACAGCAGACAGACCACACTCTCAGACCCTGTTCTCTGTTACAGAGAAACACAGGACCACAGCAGACAGACCACACTCTGCTCTCTGTCACAGAGAAACACAGGACCACGGCAGACAGACCACACTCTCAGACCCTGTTCTCTGTTACAGAGAAACACAGGACCACAGCAGACAGACCACACTCTGCTCTCTGTCACAGAGAAACACAGGACCACAGCAGACAGACCACACTCTCAGACCCTGCTCTCTGTTACAGAGAAACACAGGACCACGGCAGACAGACCACACTCTCAGACCCTGCTCTCTGTTACAGAGAAACACAGGACCACAGCAGACAGACCACACTCTCAGACCCTGTCCTGATAGACTCTGTCCTACCATGGGAAGGTCCCTGTATTCCCTAAACTCCTGGGATTCACTACAGAGGTTAAAGGGAATATGAATGAGTCAACCTACATACCAGGTTACGCCCAAAGAGTTAGAAGGATCCTATTTACTATTGAACCATTCTACATCCTTCCACAAAACATGAGTTGCACTGTAACTTCAACACAGTTTCGGTAGCGACGCCTCCCCTTTCTGGGGAGGAATGAATATGAAAGACACAGTCATCGTGAGTCATGACTGAGATAAAAGGAAGGAAGGATGGAAGGAAGGAAGGAAGGAAGGAAGGGAAGGGAGGGAGGGAGGGAGGGAGGGAGGGAAGGAAGGAAGGAAGGAAGGAAGGAAGGAAGGAAGGAAGGAAGGAAGGAAGGAAGGAAGGAAGGAAGGAAGGAAGGAAGGAAGGAAGGAAGGAAGGAGAAAGCCACATCAGAAGACAACAGGCAGATAGCAAGTCTATTCACTGGACAAGGTGTCTGTAACCTGCTCTAAACAAGGTGTCTGTAACCTCTAAACAAGGTGTCTGTAACCTCTAAACAAGGTGTCTGTAACCTCTAAACAAGGTGTCTGTAACCTGCTATAAACAAGGTGTCTGTAACCTGCTATAAACAAGGTGTCTGTAACCTGCTCTAAACAAGGTGTCTGTAACCTCTAAACAAGGTGTCTGTAACCTCTAAACAAGGTGTCTGTAACCTCTAAACAAGGTGTCTGTAACCTTTAAACAAGGTGTCTGTAACCTCTAAACAAGGTGTCTGTAACCTCTAAACAAGGTGTCTGTAACCTCTAAACAAGGTGTCTGTAACCTCTAAACAAGGTGTCTGTAACCTTTAAACAAGGTGTCTGTAACCTGCTATAAACAAGGTGTCTGTAACCTCTAAACAAGGTGTCTGTAACCTCTAAACAAGGTGTCTGTAACCTCTAAACTAGGTGTCTGTAACCTCTAAACAAGGTGTCTGTAACCTCTAAACTAGGTGTCTGTAACCTCTAAACAAGGTGTCTGTAACCTGCTATAAACAAGGTGTCTGTAACCTCTAAACAAGGTGTCTGTAACCTCTAAACAAGGTGTCTGTAACCTGCTATAAACAAGGTGTCTGTAACCTGCTATAAACAAGGTGTCTGTAACCTGCTATAAACAAGGTGTCTGTAACCTGCTATAAACAAGGTGTCTGTAACCTCTAAACAAGGTGTCTGTAACCTCTAAACTAGGTATCTGTAACCTCTAAACAAGGTGTCTGTAACCTGCTATAAACAAGGTGTCTGTAACCTGCTCTAAACAAGGTGTCTGTAACCTCTAAACAAGGTGTCTGTAACCTGCTATAAACAAGGTGTCTGTAACCTGCTATAAACAAGGTGTCTGTAACCTGCTATAAACAAGGTGTCTGTAACCTGCTATAACAAGGTGTCTGTAACCTCTAAACAAGGTGTCTGTAACCTCTAAACAAGGTGTCTGTAACCTCTAAACAAGGTGTCTGTAACCTGCTCTAAACAAGGTGTCTGTAACCTCTAAACAAGGTGTCTGTAACCTCTAACCAAGGTGTCTGTAACCTCTAAACAAGGTGTCTGTAACCTGCTATAAACAAGGTGTCTGTAACCTCTAAACAAGGTGTCTGTAACCTGCTCTAAACAAGGTGTCTGTAACCTGCTATAAACAAGGTGTCTGTAACCTCTAAACAAGGTGTCTGTAACCTCTAAACAAGGTGTCTGTAACCTGCTCTAAACAAGGTGTCTGTAACCTCTAAACAAGGTGTCTGTAACCTGCTCTAAACAAGGTGTCTGTAACCTGCTCTAAACAAGGTGTCTGTAACCTCTAAACAAGGTGTCTGTAACCTCTAAACAAGGTGTCTGTAACCTGCTATAAACAAGGTGTCTGTAACCTCTAAACAAGGTGTCTGTAACCTCTAAACAAGGTGTCTGTAACCTCTAAACAAGGTGTCTGTAACCTCTAAACAAGGTGTCTGTAACCTGCTATAAACAAGGTGTCTGTAACCTCTAAACAAGGTGTCTGTAACCTGCTCTAAACAAGGTGTCTGTAACCTGCTCTAAACAAGGTGTCTGTAACCTGCTATAAACAAGGTGTCTGTAACCTGCTATAAACAAGGTGTCTGTAACCTGCTATAAACAAGGTGTCTGTAACCTCTAAACAAGGTGTCTGTAACCTGTTATAAACAAGGTGTCTGTAACCTCTAAACAAGGTGTCTGTAACCTCTAAACAAGGTGTCTGTAACCTCTAAACAAGGTGTCTGTAACCTCTAAACAAGGTGTCTGTAACCTCTAAACAAGGTGTCTGTAACCTCTAAACAAGGTGTCTGTAACCTGCTATAAACAAGGTGTCTGTAACCTCTAAACAAGGTGTCTGTAACCTGCTATAAACAAGGTGTCTGTAACCTCTAAACAAGGTGTCTGTAACCTCTAAACAAGGTGGTGTAACCTGCTAAACAAGGTGTCTGTAACCTGCTATAAACAAGGTGTCTGTAACCTCTAAACAAGGTGTCTGTAACCTCTAAACAAGGTGTCTGTAACCTCTAAACAAGGTGTCTGTAACCTGCTATAAACAAGGTGTCTGTAACCTCTAAACAAGGTGTCTGTAACCTCTAAACAAGGTGTCTGTAACCTGCTAAACAAGGTGTCTGTAACCTCTAAACAAGGTGTCTGTAACCTCTAAACAAGGTGTCTGTAACCTCTAAACAAGGTGTCTGTAACCTCTAAACAAGGTGTCTGTAACCTCTAAACAAGGTGTCTGTAACCTCTAAACAAGGTGTCTGTAACCTGCTATAAACAAGGTGTCTGTAACCTCTAAAACAAGGTGTCTGTAACCTCTAAACAAGGTGTCTGTAACCTGCTATAAACAAGGTGTCTGTAACCTCTAAACAAGGTGTCTGTAACCTCTAAACAAGGTGTCTGTAACCTCTAAACAAGGTGTCTGTAACCTGCTAAAACAAGGTGTCTGTAACCTGCTCTAAACAAGGTGTCTGTAACCTCTAAACAAGGTGTCTGTAACCTCTAAACAAGGTGTCTGTAACCTGCTATAAACAAGGTGTCTGTAACCTCTAAAACAAGGTGTCTGTAACCTGCTATAACAAGGTGTCTGTAACCTCTAAACAAGGTGTCTGTAACCTCTAAACAAGGTGTCTGTAACCTCTAAACAAGGTGTCTGTAACCTGCTCTAAACAAGGTGTCTGTAACCTCTAAACAAGGTGTCTGTAACCTCTAAACAAGGTGTCTGTAACCTCTAAACAAGGTGTCTGTAACCTCTAAAACAAGGTGTCTGTAACCTCTAAACAAGGTGTCTGTAACCTGCTCTAAACAAGGTGTCTGTAACCTGCTATAAACAAGGTGTCTGTAACCTCTAAACAAGGTGTCTGTAACCTCTAAACAAGGTGTCTGTAACCTGCTAAACAAGGTGTCTGTAACCTCTAAACAAGGTGTCTGTAACCTGCTAAACAAGGTGTCTGTAACCTCTAAACAAGGTGTCTGTAACCTCTAAACAAGGTGTCTGTAACCTCTAAACAAGGTGTCTGTAACCTGCTATAAACAAGGTGTCTGTAACCTCTAAACAAGGTGTCTGTAACCTCTAAACAAGGTGTCTGTAACCTCTAAACAAGGTGTCTGTAACCTCTAAACAAGGTGTCTGTAACCTGCTAAAACAAGGTGTCTGTAACCTCTAAAACAAGGTGTCTGTAACCTCTAAACAAGGTGTCTGTAACCTCTAAACAAGGTGTCTGTAACCTCTAAAACAAGGTGTCTGTAACCTGCTATAAACAAGGTGTCTGTAACCTGCTAAACAAGGTGTCTGTAACCTCTAAACAAGGTGTCTGTAACCTGCTATAAACAAGGTGTCTGTAACCTCTAAACAAGGTGTCTGTAACCTCTAAACAAGGTGTCTGTAACCTCTAAACAAGGTGTCTGTAACCTCTAAACAAGGTGTCTGTAACCTCTAAACAAGGTGTCTGTAACCTCTAAACAAGGTGTCTGTAACCTCTAAACAAGGTGTCTGTAACCTCTAAACAAGGTGTCTGTAACCTGCTATAAACAAGGTGTCTGTAACCTCTAAACAAGGTGTCTGTAACCTCTAAACAAGGTGTCTGTAACCTGCTAAACAAGGTGTCTGTAACCTGCTATAAACAAGGTGTCTGTAACCTCTAAACAAGGTGTCTGTAACCTAAAACAAGGTGTCTGTAACCTGCTATAAACAAGGTGTCTGTAACCTCTAAACAAGGTGTCTGTAACCTCTAAACAAGGTGTCTGTAACCTCTAAACAAGGTGTCTGTAACCTACTATAAACAAGGTGTCTGTAACCTCTAAACAAGGTGTCTGTAACCTGCTCTAAACAAGGTGTCTGTAACCTGCTATAAACAAGGTGTCTGTAACCTCTAAACAAGGTGTCTGTAACCTCTAAACAAGGTGTCTGTAACCTGCTATAAACAAGGTGTCTGTAACCTCTAAACAAGGTGTCTGTAACCTCTAAACAAGCTGTAACCTAAACAAGGTGTCTGTAACCTGCTCTAAACAAGGTGTCTGTAACCTCTAAACAAGGTGTCTGTAACCTCTAAACAAGGTGTCTGTAACCTGCTATAAACAAGGTGTCTGTAACCTCTAAACAAGGTGTCTGTAACCTCTAAACAAGGTGTCTGTAACCTCTAAACAAGGTGTCTGTAACCTAAACAAGGTGTCTGTAAAAACAAGGTGTCTGTAACCTGCTATAAACAAGGTGTCTGTAACCTCTAAACAAGGTGTCTGTAACCTTCTAAACAAGGTGTCTGTAACCTCTAAACAAGGTGTCTGTAACCTCTAAACAAGGTGTCTGTAACCTCTAAACAAGGTGTCTGTAACCTCTAAACAAGGTGTCTGTAACCTGCTAAAACAAGGTGTCTGTAACCTGCTAAACAAGGTGTCTGTAACCTCTAAACAAGGTGTCTGTAACCTGCTATAAACAAGGTGTCTGTAACCTCTAAACAAGGTGTCTGTAACCTAAACAAGGTGTCTGTAACCTCTAAACAAGGTGTCTGTAACCTGCTGTAACCTAAACAAGGTGTCTGTAACCTCTAAAACAAGGTGTCTGTAACCTCTAAACAAGGTGTCTGTAACCTGCTCTAAACAAGGTGTCTGTAACCTGCTATAAACAAGGTGTCTGTAACCTCTAAACAAGGTGTCTGTAACCTCTAAACAAGGTGTCTGTAACCTGCTCTAAACAAGGTGTCTGTAACCTCTAAACAAGGTGTCTGTAACCTCTAAACAAGGTGTCTGTAACCTCTAAACAAGGTGTCTGTAACCTGCTATAAACAAGGTGTCTGTAACCTCTAAACAAGGTGTCTAACCTCTAAACAAGGTGTCTGTAACCTCTAAACAAGGTGTCTGTAACCTGCTAAAACAAGGTGTCTGTAACCTGCTATAAACAAGGTGTCTGTAACCTGCTATAAACAAGGTGTCTGTAACCTGCTAAAACAAGGTGTCTGTAACCTCTAAACAAGGTGTCTGTAACCTGCTATAAACAAGGTGTCTGTAACCTGCTCTAAACAAGGTGTCTGTAACCTCTAAAACAAGGTGTCTGTAACCTGCTATAAACAAGGTGTCTGTAACCTGCTATAAACAAGGTGTCTGTAACCTCTAAAACAAGGTGTCTGTAACTGCTATAAACAAGGTGTCTGTAACCTGCTATAACAAGGTGTCTGTAACCTCTAAACAAGGTGTCTGTAACCTGGTGTCTGTAACCTCTAAACAAGGTGTCTGTAACCTGCTCTAAACAAGGTGTCTGTAACCTCTAAACAAGGTGTCTGTAACCTCTAAAACAAGGTGTCTGTAACCTCTAAACAAGGTGTCTGTAACCTCTAAACAAGGTGTCTGTAACCTGCTATAAACAAGGTGTCTGTAACCTCTAAACAAGGTGTCTGTAACCTGCTCTAAACAAGGTGTCTGTAACCTGCTATAAACAAGGTGTCTGTAACCTCTAAACAAGGTGTCTGTAACCTCTAAACAAGGTGTCTGTAACCTGCTCTAAACAAGGTGTCTGTAACCTCTAAACAAGGTGTCCCTGCTATAAACAAGGTGTCTGTAACCTCTAAACAAGGTGTCTGTAACCTCTAAACAAGGTGTCTAACCTCTAAACAAGGTGTCTGTAACCTGCTATAAACAAGGTGTCTGTAACCTCTAAACAAGGTGTCTGTAACCTCTAAACAAGGTGTCTGTAACCTCTAAACAAGGTGTCTGTAACCTCTAAACAAGGTGTCTGTAACCTGCTATAAACAAGGTGTCTGTAACCTCTAAACAAGGTGTCTGTAACCTGCTATAAACAAGGTGTCTGTAACCTGCTCTAAACAAGGTGTCTGTAACCTGCTATAAACAAGGTGTCTGTAACCTGCTATAAACAAGGTGTCTGTAACCTGCTATAAACAAGGTGTCTGTAACCTCTAAACAAGGTGTCTGTAACCTGTTATAAACAAGGTGTCTGTAACCTCTAAACAAGGTGTCTGTAACCTCTAAACAAGGTGTCTGTAACCTCTAAACAAGGTGTCTGTAACCTCTAAACAAGGTGTCTGTAACCTCTAAACAAGGTGTCTGTAACCTGCTATAAACAAGGTGTCTGTAACCTCTAAAAAAACAAGGTGTCTGTAACCTGCTAAACAAGGTGTCTGTAACCTCTAAACAAGGTGTCTGTAACCTCTAAACAAGGTGTCTGTAACCTCTAAACAAGGTGTCTGTAACCTGCTATAAACAAGGTGTCTGTAACCTCTAAACAAGGTGTCTGTAACCTCTAAACAAGGTGTCTGTAACCTGCTATAAACAAGGTGTCTGTAACCTCTAAACAAGGTGTCTGTAACCTCTAAACAAGGTGTCTGTAACCTCTAAACAAGGTGTCTGTAACCTACTATAAACAAGGTGTCTGTAACCTCTAAACAAGGTGTCTGTAACCTCTAAACAAGGTGTCTGTAACCTGCTATAAACAAGGTGTCTGTAACCTCTAAACAAGGTGTCTGTAACCTCTAAACAAGGTGTCTGTAACCTGCAAAACAAGGTGTCTGTAACCTCTAAACAAGGTGTCTGTAACCTCTAAACAAGGTGTCTCCTCTAAACAAGGTGTCTGTAACCTGCTATAAACAAGGTGTCTGTAACCTCTAAACAAGGTGTCTGTAACTCCTAAACAAGGTGTCTGTAACCTGCTATAAACAAGGTGTCTGTAACCTCTAAACAAGGTGTCTGTAACCTGCTCTAAACAAGGTGTCTGTAACCTCTAAACAAGGTGTCTGTAACCTCTAAACAAGGTGTCTGTAACCTGCTCTAAACAAGGTGTCTGTAACCTGCTATAAACAAGGTGTCTGTAACCTCTAAACAAGGTGTCTGTAACCTCTAAACAAGGTGTCTGTAACCTCTAAACAAGGTGTCTGTAACCTCTAAACAAGGTGTCTGTAACCTCTAAACAAGGTGTCTGTAACCTGCTCTAAACAAGGTGTCTGTAACCTGCTATAAACAAGGTGTCTGTAACCTCTAAACAAGGTGTCTGTAACCTCTAAACAAGGTGTCTGTAACCTCTAAACAAGGTGTCTGTAACCTCTAAACAAGGTGTCTGTAACCTCTAAACAAGGTGTCTGTAACCTGCTCTAAACAAGGTGTCTGTAACCTCTAAACAAGGTGTCTGTAACCTCTAAACAAGGTGTCTGTAACCTCTAAACAAGGTGTCTGTAACCTGCTCTAAACAAGGTGTCTGTAACCTGCTATAAACAAGGTGTCTGTAACCTCTAAACAAGGTGTCTGTAACCTCTAAACAAGGTGTCTGTAACCTGCTCTAAACAAGGTGTCTGTAACCTGCTATAAACAAGGTGTCTGTAACCTCTAAACAAGGTGTCTGTAACCTCTAAACAAGGTGTCTGTAACCTGCTATAAACAAGGTGTCTGTAACCTCTAAACAAGGTGTCTGTAACCTCTAAACAAGGTGTCTGTAACCTGCTATAAACAAGGTGTCTGTAACCTCTAAACAAGGTGTCTGTAACCTCTAAACAAGGTGTCTGTAACCTCTAAACAAGGTGTCTGTAACCTGCTATAAACAAGGTGTCTGTAACCTCTAAACAAGGTGTCTGTAACCTCTAAACAAGGTGTCTGTAACCTGCTATAAACAAGGTGTCTGTAACCTCTAAACAAGGTGTCTGTAACCTGCTAAACAAGGTGTCTGTAACCTCTAAACAAGGTGTCTGTAACTAAACAAGGTGTCTGTAACCTGCTCTAAACAAGGTGTCTGTAACCTCTAAACAAGGTGTCTGTAACCTCTAAACAAGGTGTCTGTAACCTCTAAACAAGGTGTCTGTAACCTCTAAACAAGGTGTCTGTAACCTGCTATAAACAAGGTGTCTGTAACCTCTAAACAAGGTGTCTGTAACCTGCTCTAAACAAGGTGTCTGTAACCTGCTATAAACAAGGTGTCTGTAACCTCTAAACAAGGTGTCTGTAACCTCTAAACAAGGTGTCTGTAACCTGCTCTAAACAAGGTGTCTGTAACCTCTAAACAAGGTGTCTGTAACCTGCTAAACAAGGTGTCTGTAACCTGCTATAAACAAGGTGTCTGTAACCTCTAAACAAGGTGTCTGTAACCTCTAAACAAGGTGTCTGTAACCTGCTATAAACAAGGTGTCTGTAACCTCTAAACAAGGTGTCTGTAACCTCTAAACAAGGTGTCTGTAACCTCTAAACAAGGTGTCTGTAACCTCTAAACAAGGTGTCTGTAACCTGCTATAAACAAGGTGTCTGTAACCTCTAAACAAGGTGTCTGTAACCTGCTCTAAACAAGGTGTCTGTAACCTGCTCTAAACAAGGTGTCTGTAACCTGCTATAAACAAGGTGTCTGTAACCTGCTATAAACAAGGTGTCTGTAACCTGCTATAAACAAGGTGTCTGTAACCTCTAAACAAGGTGTCTGTAACCTGTTATAAACAAGGTGTCTGTAACCTCTAAACAAGGTGTCTGTAACCTCTAAACAAGGTGTCTGTAACCTCTAAACAAGGTGTCTGTAACCTGCTATAAACAAGGTGTCTGTAACCTCTAAACAAGGTGTCTGTAACCTGCTATAAACAAGGTGTCTGTAACCTCTAAACAAGGTGTCTGTAACCTCTAAACAAGGTGTCTGTAACCTCTAAACAAGGTGTCTGTAACCTGCTATAAACAAGGTGTCTGTAACCTCTAAACAAGGTGTCTGTAACCTGCTATAAACAAGGTGTCTGTAACCTGCTATAAACAAGGTGTCTGTAACCTCTAAACAAGGTGTCTGTAACCTCTAAACAAGGTGTCTGTAACCTCTAAACAAGGTGTCTGTAACCTACTATAAACAAGGTGTCTGTAACCTCTAAACAAGGTGTCTGTAACCTCTAAACAAGGTGTCTGTAACCTGCTATAAACAAGGTGTCTGTAACCTCTAAACAAGGTGTCTGTAACCTCTAAACAAGGTGTCTGTAACCTGCTATAAACAAGGTGTCTGTAACCTCTAAACAAGGTGTCTGTAACCTCTAAACAAGGTGTCTGTAACCTCTAAACAAGGTGTCTGTAACCTCTAAACAAGGTGTCTGTAACCTCTAAACAAGGTGTCTGTAACCTCTAACCAAGGTGTCTGTAACCTCTAAACAAGGTGTCTGTAACCTGCTATAAACAAGGTGTCTGTAACCTCTAAACAAGGTGTCTGTAACCTGCTCTAAACAAGGTGTCTGTAACCTGCTATAAACAAGGTGTCTGTAACCTCTAAACAAGGTGTCTGTAACCTCTAAACAAGGTGTCTGTAACCTGCTCTAAACAAGGTGTCTGTAACCTCTAAACAAGGTGTCTGTAACCTGCTCTAAACAAGGTGTCTGTAACCTGCTATAAACAAGGTGTCTGTAACCTCTAAACAAGGTGTCTGTAACCTCTAAACAAGGTGTCTGTAACCTGCTATAAACAAGGTGTCTGTAACCTCTAAACAAGGTGTCTGTAACCTAAACAAGGTGTCTGTAACCTCTAAACAAGGTGTCTGTAACCTCTAAACAAGGTGTCTGTAACCTGCTATAAACAAGGTGTCTGTAACCTCTAAACAAGGTGTCTGTAACCTGCTCTAAACAAGGTGTCTGTAACCTGCTCTAAACAAGGTGTCTGTAACCTGCTATAAACAAGGTGTCTGTAACCTGCTATAAACAAGGTGTCTGTAACCTGCTATAAACAAGGTGTCTGTAACCTCTAAACAAGGTGTCTGTAACCTGTTATAAACAAGGTGTCTGTAACCTCTAAACAAGGTGTCTGTAACCTCTAAACAAGGTGTCTGTAACCTCTAAACAAGGTGTCTGTAACCTCTAAACAAGGTGTCTGTAACCTGCTATAAACAAGGTGTCTGTAACCTCTAAACAAGGTGTCTGTAACCTCTAAACAAGGTGTCTGTAACCTCTAAACAAGGTGTCTGTAACCTGCTATAAACAAGGTGTCTGTAACCTCTAAACAAGGTGTCTGTAACCTGCTATAAACAAGGTGTCTGTAACCTGCTATAAACAAGGTGTCTGTAACCTCTAAACAAGGTGTCTGTAACCTCTAAACAAGGTGTCTGTAACCTCTAAACAAGGTGTCTGTAACCTACTATAAACAAGGTGTCTGTAACCTCTAAACAAGGTGTCTGTAACCTCTAAACAAGGTGTCTGTAACCTGCTATAAACAAGGTGTCTGTAACCTCTAAACAAGGTGTCTGTAACCTCTAAACAAGGTGTCTGTAACCTGCTATAAACAAGGTGTCTGTAACCTCTAAACAAGGTGTCTGTAACCTCTAAACAAGGTGTCTGTAACCTCTAAACAAGGTGTCTGTAACCTGCTATAAACAAGGTGTCTGTAACCTCTAAACAAGGTGTCTGTAACCTCTAAACAAGGTGTCTGTAACCTGCTATAAACAAGGTGTCTGTAACCTCTAAACAAGGTGTCTGTAACCTGCTCTAAACAAGGTGTCTGTAACCTCTAAACAAGGTGTCTGTAACCTCTAAACAAGGTGTCTGTAACCTGCTCTAAACAAGGTGTCTGTAACCTGCTATAAACAAGGTGTCTGTAACCTCTAAACAAGGTGTCTGTAACCTCTAAACAAGGTGTCTGTAACCTCTAAACAAGGTGTCTGTAACCTCTAAACAAGGTGTCTGTAACCTCTAAACAAGGTGTCTGTAACCTGCTATAAACAAGGTGTCTGTAACCTCTAAACAAGGTGTCTGTAACCTGCTCTAAACAAGGTGTCTGTAACCTGCTCTAAACAAGGTGTCTGTAACCTGCTATAAACAAGGTGTCTGTAACCTGCTATAAACAAGGTGTCTGTAACCTGCTATAAACAAGGTGTCTGTAACCTCTAAACAAGGTGTCTGTAACCTGTTATAAACAAGGTGTCTGTAACCTCTAAACAAGGTGTCTGTAACCTCTAAACAAGGTGTCTGTAACCTCTAAACAAGGTGTCTGTAACCTCTAAACAAGGTGTCTGTAACCTCTAAACAAGGTGTCTGTAACCTGCTATAAACAAGGTGTCTGTAACCTCTAAACAAGGTGTCTGTAACCTGCTATAAACAAGGTGTCTGTAACCTCTAAACAAGGTGTCTGTAACCTCTAAACAAGGTGGTGTAACCTGCTATAAACAAGGTGTCTGTAACCTCTAAACAAGGTGTCTGTAACCTGCTATAAACAAGGTGTCTGTAACCTGCTATAAACAAGGTGTCTGTAACCTCTAAACAAGGTGTCTGTAACCTCTAAACAAGGTGTCTGTAACCTCTAAACAAGGTGTCTGTAACCTACTATAAACAAGGTGTCTGTAACCTCTAAACAAGGTGTCTGTAACCTCTAAACAAGGTGTCTGTAACCTGCTATAAACAAGGTGTCTGTAACCTCTAAACAAGGTGTCTGTAACCTCTAAACAAGGTGTCTGTAACCTGCTATAAACAAGGTGTCTGTAACCTCTAAACAAGGTGTCTGTAACCTCTAAACAAGGTGTCTGTAACCTCTAAACAAGGTGTCTGTAACCTGCTATAAACAAGGTGTCTGTAACCTCTAAACAAGGTGTCTGTAACCTCTAAACAAGGTGTCTGTAACCTGCTATAAACAAGGTGTCTGTAACCTCTAAACAAGGTGTCTGTAACCTGCTCTAAACAAGGTGTCTGTAACCTCTAAACAAGGTGTCTGTAACCTCTAAACAAGGTGTCTGTAACCTGCTCTAAACAAGGTGTCTGTAACCTGCTATAAACAAGGTGTCTGTAACCTCTAAACAAGGTGTCTGTAACCTCTAAACAAGGTGTCTGTAACCTCTAAACAAGGTGTCTGTAACCTCTAAACAAGGTGTCTGTAACCTCTAAACAAGGTGTCTGTAACCTGCTCTAAACAAGGTGTCTGTAACCTGCTATAAACAAGGTGTCTGTAACCTCTAAACAAGGTGTCTGTAACCTCTAAACAAGGTGTCTGTAACCTCTAAACAAGGTGTCTGTAACCTCTAAACAAGGTGTCTGTAACCTCTAAACAAGGTGTCTGTAACCTCTAAACAAGGTGTCTGTAACCTGCTCTAAACAAGGTGTCTGTAACCTCTAAACAAGGTGTCTGTAACCTCTAAACAAGGTGTCTGTAACCTCTAAACAAGGTGTCTGTAACCTGCTCTAAACAAGGTGTCTGTAACCTACTATAAACAAGGTGTCTGTAACCTCTAAACAAGGTGTCTGTAACCTCTAAACAAGGTGTCTGTAACCTGCTCTAAACAAGGTGTCTGTAACCTGCTATAAACAAGGTGTCTGTAACCTCTAAACAAGGTGTCTGTAACCTCTAAACAAGGTGTCTGTAACCTGCTATAAACAAGGTGTCTGTAACCTCTAAACAAGGTGTCTGTAACCTCTAAACAAGGTGTCTGTAACCTGCTATAAACAAGGTGTCTGTAACCTCTAAACAAGGTGTCTGTAACCTCTAAACAAGGTGTCTGTAACCTCTAAACAAGGTGTCTGTAACCTGCTATAAACAAGGTGTCTGTAACCTCTAAACAAGGTGTCTGTAACCTCTAAACAAGGTGTCTGTAACCTGCTATAAACAAGGTGTCTGTAACCTCTAAACAAGGTGTCTGTAACCTGCTATAAACAAGGTGTCTGTAACCTCTAAACAAGGTGTCTGTAACCTCTAAACAAGGTGTCTGTAACCTGCTCTAAACAAGGTGTCTGTAACCTCTAAACAAGGTGTCTGTAACCTCTAAACAAGGTGTCTGTAACCTCTAAACAAGGTGTCTGTAACCTGCTCTAAACAAGGTGTCTGTAACCTCTAAACAAGGTGTCTGTAACCTCTAAACAAGGTGTCTGTAACCTCTAAACAAGGTGTCTGTAACCTCTAAACAAGGTGTCTGTAACCTCTAAACAAGGTGTCTGTAACCTGCTCTAAACAAGGTGTCTGTAACCTGCTATAAACAAGGTGTCTGTAACCTCTAAACAAGGTGTCTGTAACCTCTAAACAAGGTGTCTGTAACCTCTAAACAAGGTGTCTGTAACCTCTAAACAAGGTGTCTGTAACCTCTAAACAAGGTGTCTGTAACCTCTAAACAAGGTGTCTGTAACCTGCTCTAAACAAGGTGTCTGTAACCTGCTATAAACAAGGTGTCTGTAACCTCTAAACAAGGTGTCTGTAACCTCTAAACAAGGTGTCTGTAACCTCTAAACAAGGTGTCTGTAACCTCTAAACAAGGTGTCTGTAACCTCTAAACAAGGTGTCTGTAACCTCTAAACAAGGTGTCTGTAACCTGCTAAACAAGGTGTCTGTAACCTGCTATAAACAAGGTGTCTGTAACCTCTAAACAAGGTGTCTGTAACCTCTAAACAAGGTGTCTGTAACCTGCTATAAACAAGGTGTCTGTAACCTGCTATAAACAAGGTGTCTGTAACCTCTAAACAAGGTGTCTGTAACCTCTAAACAAGGTGTCTGTAACCTCTATAAACAAGGTGTCTGTAACCTCTAAACAAGGTGTCTGTAACCTCTAAACAAGGTGTCTGTAACCTGCTATAAACAAGGTGTCTGTAACCTCTAAACAAGGTGTCTGTAACCTCTAAACAAGGTGTCTGTAACCTCTAAACAAGGTGTCTGTAACCTGCTATAAACAAGGTGTCTGTAACCTCTAAACAAGGTGTCTGTAACCTCTAAACAAGGTGTCTGTAACCTGCTATAAACAAGGTGTCTGTAACCTCTAAACAAGGTGTCTGTAACCTGCTATAAACAAGGTGTCTGTAACCTCTAAACAAGGTGTCTGTAACCTCTAAACAAGGTGTCTGTAACCTGCTCTAAACAAGGTGTCTGTAACCTCTAAACAAGGTGTCTGTAACCTCTAAACAAGGTGTCTGTAACCTGCTCTAAACAAGGTGTCTGTAACCTGCTATAAACAAGGTGTCTGTAACCTCTAAACAAGGTGTCTGTAACCTCTAAACAAGGTGTCTGTAACCTCTAAACAAGGTGTCTGTAACCTCTAAACAAGGTGTCTGTAACCTGCTCTAAACAAGGTGTCTGTAACCTGCTATAAACAAGGTGTCTGTAACCTCTAAACAAGGTGTCTGTAACCTCTAAACAAGGTGTCTGTAACCTCTAAACAAGGTGTCTGTAACCTGCTCTAAACAAGGTGTCTGTAACCTCTAAACAAGGTGTCTGTAACCTCTAAACAAGGTGTCTGTAACCTCTAAACAAGGTGTCTGTAACCTCTAAACAAGGTGTCTGTAACCTGCTCTAAACAAGGTGTCTGTAACCTGCTATAAACAAGGTGTCTGTAACCTCTAAACAAGGTGTCTGTAACCTCTAAACAAGGTGTCTGTAACCTGCTCTAAACAAGGTGTCTGTAACCTGCTATAAACAAGGTGTCTGTAACCTCTAAACAAGGTGTCTGTAACCTGCTCTAAACAAGGTGTCTGTAACCTGCTATAAACAAGGTGTCTGTAACCTCTAAACAAGGTGTCTGTAACCTCTAAACAAGGTGTCTACCAACCTCTAAACAAGGTGTCTGTAACCTGCTATAAACAAGGTGTCTGTAACCTCTAAACAAGGTGTCTGTAACCTGCATAAACAAGGTGTCTGTAACCTCTAAACAAGGTGTCTGTAACCTCTAAACAAGGTGTTTGTAACTCCTAAACAAGGTGTCTGTAACCTGCTAAAACAAGGTGTCTGTAACCTCTCTAAACAAGGTGTCTGTAAC